>NC_053024.1:408467954-408644785 GCF_003073215.2 Triticum urartu
AGGAAACCATTAAGGAATGCCGTTTTGACGTCCATTTTCCATATCTCATAATCGTAGAATGCGGCAATTGCTAACATGATTCGGACGGACTTTAGCTTCGCTACCGGTGAGAAAGTCTCATCGTAGTCAACCCCTTGAACTTGTCGATAACCCTTAGCGACAAGCCGAGCTTTATAGATGGTCACATTACCATCCGCGTCTGTCTTCTTCTTAAAGATCCATTTATTCTCTATGGCTCGCCGTTCAACGGGCAAGTCAGTCAAAGTCCATACTTCGTTTTCATACATGGATCCTATCTCGGATTTCATGGCTTCTAGCCATTTGTCGGAATCCGGGTCCGCCATCACTTCTTCATAGTTCGAAGGTTCACCGTTGTCTAACAACATGATTTCCAAGACAGGGTTGCCGTACCACTCTGGTGCGGAACGTGTCCTTGTGGACCTTCGAATCTCAGTAGGTGCTTGATCAGAAGTATCTTGATCATTATCATTAACTTCCTCTCTAGTCGGTGCAGGCACCTCAGGAACATTTTCTTGAGTTGCGCCATTTGCCGGTTCAAGAGGTAATACTTCATCAAGCTCTACTTTCCTCCCACTTACTTCTTTCGAGAGAAACTCTTTCTCTAGAAAGGACCCATTCTTGGCAACAAAGATCTTGCCTTCGGATCTGAGGTAGAAGGTGTACCCAATAGTTTCTTTTGGGTATCCTATGAAGACGCATTTTTCTGACTTGGGTTCGAGCTTCTCAGGTTGAAGTTTCTTCACATAAGCATCGCATCCCCAAACTTTTAGAAACGACAGCTTAGGTTTCTTCCCAAACCATAATTCATACGGTGTCATCTCAACGGATTTCGACGGAGCCCTATTTAAAGTGAATGCGGCAGTCTCTAAAGCATAGCCCCAAAAAGATAGCGGTAAATCAGTAAGAGACATCATAGACCGCACCATATCCAATAGAGTGCGATTACGACGTTCGGACACACCGTTACGCTGAGGTGTTCCAGGCGGCGTGAGTTGTGAGACTATTCCACATTTTCTTAAGTGTGTGCCAAATTCGTGACTCAAGTATTCTCCTCCACGATCTGATCGTAGAAACTTGATTTTCCTGTCACGTTGATTTTCAACCCCACTCTGAAATTCCTTGAACTTTTCAAAGGTTTCAGACTTGTGTTTCATTAAGTAGACATACCCATATCTACTCAAGTCATCAGTGAGGGTGAGAACATAACGATAGCCACCGCGAGCCTCAACACTCATTGGACCGCACACATCAGTATGTATGATTTCCAATAAGTTGGTTGCTCGCTCCATTGTCCCTGAGAACGGAGTCTTGGTCATTTTACCCATGAGGCATGGTTCGCACGTGTCAAATGATTCATAATCAAGAGACTCTAAAATTCCATCTGCATGGAGCTTCTTCATGCGTTTGACACCTATGTGACCAAGGCGGCAGTGCCACAAGTATGTGGGACTATCATTATCAACCTTACATCTTTTGGTACTCACATTATGAACATGTGTAGTAATACGCCCGAGATTCATTAAGAATAAACCATTCACCATAGGAGCATGACCATAAAACATATCTCTCATATAAATGGAACAACCATTATTCTCAGATTTAAATGAGTAGCCATCTCGAATTAAACGAGATCCCAATACAATGTTCATGCTCAAAGCTGGCACTAAATAACAGTTATTGAGGTTTAAAACTAATCCCGTAGGTAAATGCAGAGGCAGCGTGCCAACGGCGATCACATCAACCTTGGAACCATTCCCGACGTGCATCGTCACCTCGTCCTTCGCCAGTATCCGTTTATTCCGTAGCTCCTGCTGTGAGTTACAAATATGAGCAACGGCACCGGTATCAAATACCCAGGAGTCACTACGAGTACTGGTAAGGTACACATCAATTACATGTATATCAAATATACCTTTGGTGTTGCCGGCCTTCTTGTCCGCTAAGTACTTGGGGCAGTTCCGTTTCCAGTGACCCTTCCCTTTGCAATAAAAGCACTCAGTCTCGGGCTTGGCTCCATTCTTTGGCTTCTTCTCGGCAGCTTGCTTGCCGGGCGCGGCAACCTCCTTGCCGTCCTTCTTGAAGTTCCTTTTACCCTTGCCTTTCTTGAACTTAGTGGTTTTATTGACCATCAACACTTGATGTTCCTTCTTGACTTCTACCTCCGCTGATTTCAGCATAGAGAACAACTCAGGAATGGTCTTTTGCATCCCCTGCATGTTGAAGTTCATCACAAAGCTCTTGTAGCTTGGTGGAAGCGACTGGAGGATTCTGTCAATGACCGCATCATCCGAGAGATTAACTCCCAGCTGAGACAAGCGGTTATGTAACCCAGACATAGTGAGTATGTGCTCACTGACAGAACTATTTTCCTCCATCTTACAGCTGAAGAACTTATCGGAGACTTCATATCTCTTGATCCGGGCATGAGCTTGAAAAACCATTTTCAGCTCTTCGAACATCTCATATGCTCCATGTCTCTCAAAACGCTTTTGGAGCCCCGGCTCTAAGCTGTAAAGCATGCCGCACTGAACAAGGGAGTAGTCGTCAACACGTGTCTGCCAAGCGTTCATAACGTCTTGGTTCTGTGGGACGGGTGGATCACCTAGCGGTACTTGTAGGACATAATCTTTCTTGGCAGCTATGAGGATGATCCTCAGGTTCCGGACCCAGTCCGTATAGTTGCTGCCATCGTCTTTCAGCTTGGTTTTCTCTAGGAACGCGTTGAAGTTGAGGACTACGTGGGCCATTTGATCTACAAGACATAGTGTAAAATATTTTAGACTAAGTTCATGATAATTAAGTTCATCTAATCAAATTATTAATGAACTCCCACTTAGATTAGACATCCCTCTAGTCATCTAAGTATTACATGATCCGAGTTAACTAGGCCGTGTCCGATCATCACGTGAGACGGACTAGTCAACGTCGGTGAACATCTTCATGTTTGATCGTATCTTCTATACGACTCATGCTCGACCTTTCGGTCTTCTGTGTTCCGAGGCCATGTCTGTACATGCTAGGCTCGTCAAGTTAACCCCAAGTGTTTTGCATGTGTTCCGAGGCCATGTCTGTACATGCTAGGCTCGTTAACACCCGTTGTATGTGGACGTAAGGATCCATCACACCCGATCATCACGGCGTGCTTAGAAACGACAAACTTTAGGAACGGTGCACAGTTAGGGGAGAACACTTCTTGAAATTGTTATGAGGGATCATCTTATTTACTACCGTCGTTCTAAGTAAACAAGATGCAAAACATGATAAACATCACATGTAATCAAATAATTAACGTGACATGATATGGCCAATATCACATAGCTCCTTTGATCTCCATCTTGGGGCTCCATGATCATCTTGTCACCGGCTTGACACCATGATCTCCATCATCATGATCTCCATCATCGTGTCTCCATGAAGTTGCTCGCCAACTATTACTTCTACTACTATGGCTAACGCGTTTAGCAATAAATTAAAGTAATTTACATGGTGTTTCTCGATGACACGCAGGTCATATAAAAGAATAAAGACAACTCCTATGGCTCCTGCCGGTTGTCATACTCATCGACATGCAAGTCGTGATTCCTATTACAATAGCATGAACATCTCATACATCTCATACAGATCATTCATCATTCATCACAACTTTGGCCATATCATATCACAAACCACTTGCTGCAAAAACAAGTTAGACGTCCTCTAATTGTTGTTGCAAGTTTTACGTGGCTGAATTAGGGTTCTAGCAAGAACGTCTTCTTACCTACGTTAAAGCCACAATGTGATTTGTCAACTTCTATTTACCCTTCATAAGGACCCTGTTCATCGAATCCGCTCCAACTAAAGTGGGAGAGACAGACACCCGCCAGCCACCTTATGCAACTAGTGCATGTTAGTTGGTGGAACCGGTCTCACGTAAGCGTACGTGTAAGGTTGGTCCGGGCCGCTTCATCCCACAATACCGCTGAAGCAAGAAAAGACTAGTAGCGGCAAGAAAGTTGACAAATCTACGCCCACAACAAATTGTGTTCTACTCGCGCAAGAAGAACTACGCATAGACCTAGCTCATGATGCCACTGTTGGGGAACGTTGCAGAAAACAAAAAATTTCCTACTCGTTTCACCAAGATCATCTAGGAGTTCATCTAGCAATGAGCCATTGGATGCATCTACATACCTTTGTAGATTGCGCACGGAAGCGTTCAAAAGAACGGTGATGATGTAGTCGAACACGACGTGATCCAAATCACCGATGACCAAGCGCCGAACGGACGGCACCTCCGCGTTCAACACACGTACGGGACGGGAGACGTCTCCTCCTTCTTGATCCAGCAAGGGGGAAGGAGAGGTTGATGAAGATCCAGCAGCACGACGGCGTGGTGGTGGATGCAGGGCGTCACAGTAGCAGGGCTTCGCCTATACTACACGAGAAAGACGTAACGGGGAGAGAGGGAGGCGCCAGGGGCTGGTTTATGAAATCCCTCCACTCCCCCACTATATATAGGAGGGCCAAGGGGGGTGGTGCGCAGCCTAGGAGATCTGATCTCCTAGGTGCGGCGGCCAGGGGGAGGATTCCCTCCCCCCCCAAGGCACCTAGAGGTGCCTTCCACCACTTGGACTCCTCCCCATTGAAACCCTAGGCGCATGGGCCTAGTGGGGCTGGTGCCCTTGGCCCATGTAGGCCAAGGCGCACCCCCTACAGCCCATGTGGCCCCCCGGGACAGGTGGCCCCACCCGGTGGGCCCCCGGGACCCCTCCGGTGGTCCCGGTACAATACCGATAACCCCGAAACTTGTCCCGATGGCCGAAACAGCACTTCCTATATATAATTCTTTACCTCCGGACCATTCCGGGACTCCTCGTGACGTCCGGGATCTCATCCGTGACTCCGAACAACATTCGGGTTTCTGCATATACATATCTTCACAACCCTAGCGTCACCGAACCTTAAGTGTGTAGACCCTACGGGTTCGGGAGACAAGCAGACATGACCGAGACGACTCTCCGGTCAATAACCAACAGCGGGATCTGGATACCCATGTTGGCTCCCACATGCTCCACGATGATCTCATCGGATGAACCACGATGTCGAGGATTCAATCAACCCCGTATGCAATTCCCTTTGTCAATCGATATGTTACTTGCCCGAGATTCGATCGTCGGTATCCCAATACCTCGTTCAATCTCGTTACCGGCAAGTCACTTTACTCGTACCATAATGCATGATCCCGTAACCAGACACTTGGTCACTTTGAGCTCATTATGATGATGCATTACCGAGTGGGCCCAGTGATACCTCTCCGTCATACGGAGTGACAAATCCCAGTCTTGATCCATGTCAACCCAACAGACACTTTCGGAGATACCCGTAGTCTACCTTTATAGTCACCCAGTTACGTTGTGACGTTTGGTATACCCAAAGCACTCCTACGGTATCCGGGAGTTACACGATCTCATGGTCTAAGGAAAAGATACTTTGACATTGGAAAACTCTAGCAAACGAACTATACGATCTTGTGCTATGTTTAGGATTGGGTCTAGTCCATCACATCATTCTCCTAATGATGTGATCTCGTTATCAATGACATCCAATGTCCATAGTCAGGAAACCATGACTATCTGTTGATCAACGAGCTAGTCAACTAGAGGCTTACTAGGGACATGTTGGTGTCTGTTATTCACACATGTATTACGATTTCCGGATAATACAATTATAGCATGAATAAAGACAATTATCATGAACAAGGAAATATAATAATAATGCTTTTATTATTGCCTCTAGGGCATATTTCCAACATAAATAAGATGACCCCTCATAATAATTTCAAGAAAGTGTTCCCCCTAACTGTGCGCCGTTGCGACAGTTTGTTGTTTCGAAGCACCACGTGATGATCGGGTGTGATAGATTCCAACGTTCACATACAACGGGTGTAAGACAGATTTACACATGCAAACACTTAGGTTGACTTGACGAGCCTAGCATGTACAGACATGGCCTCGGAACACAGAAGACCGAAAGGTCGAGCATGAGTCATATACAAGATACGATCAACATGAAGATGTTCACCGATGTTGACTAGTCTGTCTCACGTGATGATCGGACACGGCCTAGTTAACTCGGATCATGTTATACTTAGATGACTGGAGGGATGTCTATCTGAGTGGGAGTTCATTGAATAATTTGATTAGATGAACTTAATTATCATGAACTTAGTCTAAAATCTTTACAATATGTCTTGTAGATCAAATGGCCAACATTGTCCTCAACTTCAACGCGTTCCTAGAGAAAACCAATCTGAAAGACGATGGCAGCAATTATACAGACTGGTTCCGGAACCTGAGGATCATCCTCATAGCTGCAAAGAAAGATTATGTCCTAGAAGCACCGCTAGGTGACGCACCCGTCCCACAAAACCAAGACGTTATGAACGCTTGGCAGACACGTGCTGATGATTACTCCCTCGTTCAGTGCGGCATGCTTTACAGCTTAGAACCGGGGCTCCAAAAGCGTTTTGAGCGACACGGAGCATATGAGATGTTCGAAGAGCTGAAAATGGTTTTCCAAGCTCATGCCCGGGTCGAGAGATATGAAGTCTCCGACAAGTTCTTCAGCTGTAAGATGGAGGAAAATAGTTCTGTCAGTGAGCACATACTCACAATGTCTGGGTTGCATAACCGCTTGACTCAGCTGGGAGTTAATCTCCCGGATGACGCGGTCATTGACAGAATCCTTCAGTCGCTTCCACCAAGCTACAAGAGCTTTGTGATGAACTTCAATATGCAGGGGATGGAAAAGACCATTCCTGAAGTATTTGCAATGCTGAAATCAGCAGAGGTGGAAGTCAAAAAGGAACATCAAGTGTTGATGGTGAATAAAACCACTAAGTTCAAGAAAGGCAAGGGTAAGAAGAACTTCAAGAAGGACGGCAAGGGAGTTGCCGCGCCCGGTAAGCAAGCTGCCGGGAAGAAGCCAAAGAATGGACCCAAGCCCGAGACTGAGTGTTTTTATTGCAAGGGAAGTGGTCACTGGAAGTGGAACTGCCCCAAATACTTAGCGAACAAGAAGGCCGACATCATGAAAGGTATATGTGATATACATGTAATTGATGTGTACCTTACCAGTACTCGTAGTACCTCCTGGGTATTTGATACCGGTGTGGTTGCTCACATTTGTAACTCAAAGCAGGAGCTGCGGAATAAGCGGAGACTGGCAAAGGACGAGGTGACGATGCGCATCGGGAATGGTTCCAAGGTCGATGTGATCGCTGTCGGCACGCTACCTCTACATTTACCTACGGGATTAGTTTTAAACCTCAATAATTGTTATTTAGTGCCAGCTTTGAGCATGAACATTGTATCAGGATCTCGTTTAATTCGAGATGGCTACTCATTTAAATCCGAGAATAATGGTTGTTCTATTTATATGAGAGATATGTTTTATGGTCATGCTCCGATGGTGAATGGTTTATTCTTAATGAATCTCGAGCGTAATGCTACACATATTCATAGTGTGAATACCAAAAGATGTAAGGTTGATAATGATAGTCCCACATACTTGTGGCACTGCCGCCTTGGTCACATAGGTGTCAAACGCATGAAGAATCTCCATGCAGATGGACTTTTAGAGTCTCTTGATTACGAATCATTTGACACGTGCGAACCATGCCTCATGGGTAAAATGACCAAGACTCCGTTCTCAGGAACAATGGAGCGAGCAACCAACTTATTGGAAATCATACATACTGATGTGTGCGGTCCAATGAGTGTTGAGGCTCTGCGGTGGCTATCGTTATGTTCTCACCCTCACTGATGACTTGAGTAGATATGGGTATGTCTACTTAATGAAACACAAGTCTGAGACCTTTGAAAAGTTCAAGGAATTTCAGAGTGAGGTTGAGAATCAACGTGACAGGAAAATCAAGTTCTTGCGATCAGATCGTGGGGGAGAATACTTGAGTCACAAATTTGGCACACACTTAAGAAAATGTGGAATAGTTTCACAACTAACGCCGCCTGGAACACCTCAGCGTAATGGTGTGTCCGAACGTCGTAATCGGACTCTATTAGATATGGTGCGATCTATGATGTCTCTTCCGATTTACCGCTATCATTTTGGGGCTATGCTTTAGAGACTGCTGCATTCACTTTAAATAGGGCTCCATCGAAATCCGTTGAGACGACACCGTATGAATTATGGTTTGGGAAGAAACCTAAGCTGTCGTTTCTAAAAGTTTGGGGATGCGATGCTTATGTCAAGAAACTTCAACCTGAAAAGCTCGAACCCAAGTCGGAAAAATGCGTCTTCATAGGATACCCTAAAGAAACTGTTGGGTATACCTTCTACCTCAGATCCGAAGGCAAGATCTTTGTTGCCAAGAATGGGTCCTTTCTAGAGAAAGAGTTTCTATTGAAATAAATAAGTGGAAGGAAGGTAGAACTTGATGAAGTATTACCTCTTGAACCGGTAAGTGGCGCAGCTCAAGAAAATGTTCCTGAGGTGCCTGCACCGACTAGAGAGGAAGTTGATGATGATGATCATGAAACTTCAGATCAAGTTGCTACTGAACTTCGTAGGTCCACAAGGACACGTTTCGCACCAGAGTGGTACGATAACCCTGTCTTGGAAATCATGTTGTTAGATAACAGTGGACCTTCGAACTATGAAAAAGCGATGGCGGGCCCAGATTCCGACAAATGGCTGGAAGCCATGAAATCCGAGATAGGATCCATGTATGAAAACGAAGTATGGACTTTGACTGACTTGCCCGTTGATCGGCGAGCCATAGAAAATAAATGGATCTTTAAGAAGAAGACAGACGCGGATGGTAATGTGACCATCTATAAAGCTCGGCTTGTCGCTAAGGGTTATAGACAAGTTCAAGGGGTTGACTACGATGAGACTTTCTCACCCGTAGCGAAGCTGAAGTCCGTCCGAATCATGTTAGCAATTGCCGCATTCTATGATTATGAGATATGGCAAATGGATGTCAAAACGGCATTCCTTAATGGTTTCCTTAAGGAAGAATTGTATATGATGCAGCCGGAAGGTTTTGTCGATCCTAAGAATGCTGACAAGGTGTGCAAGCTCCAACGCTCGATTTATGGGCTGGTGCAAGCATCTCGGAGTTGGAACATTCGCTTTGATGAGATGATCAAAGCGTTTGGGTTTATGCAGACTTATGGAGAAGCCTGCGTTTACAAGAAAGTGAGTGGGAGCTCTGTAGCATTTCTCATATTATATGTAGATGACATACTTTTGATGGGAAATGATATAGAACTTTTGGACAGCATTAAGGCCTACTTGAATAAGAGTTTTTCAACGAAGGACCTTGGAGAAGCTGCTTATATATTAGGCATCAAGATCTATAGAGATAGATCAAGACGCCTCATACGTCTTTCACAAAGCACATACCTTGATAAGATATTGAAGAAGTTCAATATGGATCAGTCTAATAAGGGGTTCTTGCCTGTGTTGCAAGGTGTGAAATTGAGCTCAGCTCAATGTCCGACCACGGCAGAAGATATAGAAGAGATGAGTGCCATCCCCTATGCCTCAGCCATAGGGTCTATTATGTATGCCATGCTGTGTACCATACCTGATGTAAACCTTGCCGTAAGTTTCGTAGGAAGGTACCAAAGCAATCCCGGCAAGGAACACTGGACAGCGGTCAAGAATATCCTGAAGTACCTGAAAAGGACTAAGGACATGTTTCTCGTTTATGGAGGTGACGAAGAGCTCGTCGTAAAGGGTTACGCCGACGGTAGCTTCGACACAGATCTGGATGACTTTAAGTCACAAACCGGATACGTGTATATGTTGAATGGTGGAGCAGTAAGCTGGTGCAGCTGCAAGCAGAGCATCGTGGCGGGATCTACATGTGAAGCGGAGTACATGGCAGCCTCGGAGGCATCGCATGAAGCAATTTGGGTGAAGGAGTTCATCACCGACCTAGGAGTCATACCCAATGCGTCGGGGCCGATCAAACTCTTCTGTGATAACACTGGAGCTATTGCACTTGCCAAGGATCCTAGGTTTCACAAGAAGACCAGGCACATCAAGCATCGCTTCAACTCCATTCGTGAAAATGTTCAAGATGGAGACATAGATATTTGTAAAGTACATATGGATCTGAATGTCGCAGATCCGTTGACTAAACCTCTCCCTAGAGCAAAACATGATCAACACCAGAATTCCATGGGTGTTCGATTCATCACAATGTAACTAGATGATTGACTCTAGTGCAAGTGGGAGACTGTTGGAAATATGCCCTAGAGGCAATAATAAAATGATTATTATATTTCCTTGTTCACGATAATTGTCTATTATTCATGCTATAATTGTATTATCCGGAAATCGTAATACATGTGTGAATACATAAGACCACAATGTGTCCCTGGTAAGCCTCTAGTTGACTAGCTCGTTGATCAACAGATAGTCATGGTTTCCTGGCTATGGACATGGGGATGTCATTGATAACGGGATCACATCATTAGGAGAATGATGTGATGGACAAGACCCAATCCTAAGCTTAGCTCAAAGATCGTGTAGTTCGTTTGCTGTAGCTTTTCTGAATGTCAAGTATCATTTCCTTAGACCATGAGATTGTGCAACTCCCGGATACCGTAGGAGTGCTTTGGGTGTACCAAACGTCACAACGTAACTGGGTGACTATAAAGGTACATTACAGGTGTTTCCGAAAGTGTCTGTTGGGTTGGCACGAATCGAGACTGGGATTTGTCACTCTGTATGACGGAGAGGTATCTCTGGGCCCACTCAGTAATGCATCATCATAATGAGCTCAATGTGATCACGTGGTTGATCACGGGATCATGCATTACGGTACGAGTAAAGTGACTTGCTGGTAACGAGACTGAACAAGGTATTGGGATACCGACGATCGAGTCTCGGGCAAGTAACGTACCGATTGACAAAGGGAATTGTATACGGGGTTGCTTGAATCCTCGACATCGTGGTTCATCCGATGAGATCATCGAGGAGAATGTGGGAGCCAACATGGGTATCCAGATCCCGCTGTTGGTTATTGGCCGGAGAGCCGTCTCGGTCATGTCTACGTGTCTCCCGAACCCGTAGGGTCTACACACTTAAGGTTCGGTGATGCTAGGGTTGTAAAGATATGAGTATGCAGTAATCCGAAAGTTGTTCGGAGTCCCGGATGAGATCCTGGACGTCACGAGGAGTTTCAGAATGGTCCGGAGGTGAAGAATTATATATAGGAAGTGTAGTTTCGGCCATCGGGACAGATTCGGGGTCACCGGTATTGTACCGGGACCACCGGATGGGTCCCGGGGGTCCACCGGGTGGGGCCACCCATCCCGGAGGTCCCCATGGGCTGAAGTGGGGAGGGGAACCAGCCCATACTGGGCTAGTGCGCCCCCCCCCTTGGGCCCCCCTGCGCCTAGGGTTGGAAACCCTAGGGTGGGGGGCGCCTCCACTTGCCTTGGGGGGCACTCCACCCCCCTTGGCCGCCGCCCCCTTGGGAGATCCCATCTCCAGGGCCGGCGCCCCCCCAGGGGACCTATATAAAAGGGGGGAGGGAGGGCAGCCGCACCTCAAGTCTTGGCGCCTCCCTCTCCCCTGCTACACCTCTCCCTCTCGCAGAAGCTCGGCGAAGCCCTGCTGCGATCATTGCTGCATCCACCACCACACCGTCGTGCTGCTGGATCTTCATCAACCTCTCCTTCCCCCTTGCTGGATCAAGAAGGAGGAGACGTCATCCGCTCCGTACGTGTGTTGAACGCGGAGGTGCCGTCCGTTCGGCACTTGGTCATCGGTGATTTGGATCACGGCGAGTACGACTCCATCATCCCCGTTCTCGTGAACGCTTCCGCTCGCGATCTACAAGGGTATGTAGATGCACTCTCCTCTCGTTGCTAGTTGACTCCATAGATTGATCTTGGTGAAACGTAGGAAATTTTTTTGTTTTCTACAACGTTCACCAACATTGCCCGCCTCAAGCGGTACTACCGCTCTCTTTGGAGCGGTACTGCCGCTTGGGCGGTACTACCGCGGGCATGTCACGGTACTACCGCTGCCTGCCAAATTCCATCATATTCCTGCCTTACCTTGATCCTTTTTCTTGTGTTTGTTGGCTTATGCTCGTTCTTTCTGGTTGTTTTGTGTGTTCTTGTGTTTGGCTCCAGGTGATGAACATCCTGAGCATCAAGCTCGCCGTATCAACCCCGGGCATGCAACATCAAAACGCTACCGCACCTCTGAGCCAGCCGGTGGTTCCTCTAGCACCCAACCGCCACCAGCAGGTGCATCCGCAAGTGTTCCTCCACCTCCTTAGCAGTCGAAGAGATCCGCCACCAAGCCAAAAGGGAAGGCTGTGACTGAGATGACTGCCAAGGAGTTTTGGGAAAGGCGTCGTCGCAATCCCTATGAGGTGGACCAAGAACCCACTTTGGTCAACCGCCCGTTCTAGAACCGATTTCAGTTTGCCATCTTTTTTGATGTGATCAAGGCCAAGAAGAATCTCTTTGTTGATGTTTGCTCCATTGACATTGATGCTATGGAGAAGGACCCTGAGTACTTTGGCGAAGCCCTTCAGATGTGCACTCAGCTGAACATTCTCAGGATCATGCAGTTCAACAAGGATTTTGATGCAGATTTGGTGGCTCAATTCTTTGCTACCGTTCATCTTGGAACGGATGCCGACAGGACTCTGACTTGGATGACCAATGGCAAGTTGCTTTCCGTCAAGTGGAAGGCCTTCATGGAGTTACTTGATGTGGAGGATCGCGGGCTTGAGACTTCAATCGGTTTCCGCCCTCACCGCAATGCTACGTCCACTCACAAGCAAGCCCTTTGGCCCTACTGCACTGTGAAAGTTCACCCAGTGACTAAGAAGAAAACCTATGAGCTGTCTCCGTATCTGGACATTCTTCATCGTATCTTCCGTGAGACTCTCTTCCCTTGCATCGGGAATCTGAATATGGTCCACTCTTATCTCGTGGACATGCTTCTTTTCTGTCAGCATGAGAAGGAAGCAAACACTGGAGAGAGCCTGGATATTTCTCATGTTATGTGGTCTAAACTTCTCTCTGCCATGTCTGAGCGCAAGTGCCCGATATATGGTCCATTCATCATGAGGCTCATTGAGAGGGCCTGGGCACAGATCTTTTCCAGAGTGATGCTAGAAACTGGAGACTTGGTTTCCCATGAGATCAAGCGTCTGAGGAAGAAGGACAATTGGGTCACCCCAGCGCCTCAAACCGGGGGTCCGTCTGCTGCTGCTGCCATGGAGACCGAGGGTGGGGCTGCCACTGATGATCATGAGGAGGACTTTGGGCACTCTAGTGCAGAACCTTCGTGGGCGCAGAAGCTTAAACGCAAGATGAAGAAGCTTTTCTGCATGGAGTCTCATGGTCAGTACATGACTCATGTGGCGGATAAGCATGCCAGGGTGCGCCATAAGGAGCTCATGCGTCAGATGGGAGCGATAGTTGCCGGTGGTTCTGAGGGTTAGATCACTAGGAGGAATGGATTCATCAGCATTGCCCTTGGACCGACTCCGACGCCGAGCAGTTTTCGACCAACGACGGAAATGCAGACGATCACACTGAGATGTGATGTTCGAGATTCTCAGCTTGCCATCACCTGGAGTCGTAGCGTCACTCTTTGCCCTTTTTGGTGTCTCGCTGCCAAAGAGGGAGAGAGTGTAGGGATTTTGTGTTGTTGCCGTGCTTTGAGTGTGTCGTCTTGTGTTTTCTTGTGTGTTCTCTCGGTGTCTTTGTTTGGTTTGGTTTGGTGCCTGTGAGACCTAAGTTCTAGACATATGGTGTGAGACATATGCTCCCTATCGCTACCTTATTACTTATGTCTATTCAGTACTGTAGTATATTATGAGTTGCATGCTTGTCCTGTTTTATACTCTTCTCTCATATATCTTGTGCTTAGAATTGTTGGACTATAAAATATAGGGGGAGTGTTGATCCGGATGTGTGTGTCTTGCTTTCCTAATGCTCCTCTAACTAGGTGCACACATTCAGGGGGAGCCCGTCTATATTTTGTAGTTCTTAGTTTTCTTACTTTTATATCTTTTCCTTGTGCAAATCCCTAGTTGTCATCAATCCACCAAAAAGGGGGAGATTGTTGAGGCATATCTCTCTCGAGGTAGTTTTGGTGATTGATGACAACATGTTTGCGGACTAATCATGTGCTTTGAGTAGTTCACAGATTCATCCTTGGCACGAGACGCTTTCTTCCCTTCGGAGTGTCATTTAAGACGGTGTAGCTCTTTCGTTTCTCTTTCGGTGGACTAGTTGCGTAGAGGGCACCGTACTATCAAGAGGGGGTCCGTTGGGGTATTGCATGGGTGGAATCATCACGTACACGTCAGCTTCTCACCCTCAGAGCTCTTCCACTTCATTGGAGAGATCTCCTCTCTTTTCTGTGTCCTGTCTGGGTTCCAGCGGTAGTACCGCGCAACCCAGCGGTAGTACCGTTGAGGAGTCACAAGCGGCAGTACCGCTCCACAGTGGTAGTACCGCCCATGACTCCACAGCAGTACTACCGTTGGCCTGCCTGGCACCACCGCCTCGTTCTCAGCCTCGATGGAGAGATCTTCTCTCTCTTCTGTGTCCCAGCAGTAGTACCGCACTACCAGCGATAGTACCGCCGAAGGGTCACAAGCGGCAGTACCGCTCCGCAGCGGTAGTACCGCCTGTGACCCCGCAGCTGTACTACCGTTGGGCTGTCTGGCTCCTACCGCCTCGACTAGAGGGCTCTTTTTCTCGTGTCGGGTTTTGCGGCACTAGTTGCGGCAGTAGAGGCGGTAGTACCGTTTCTGAGCGGTAGTACGCCCTTACCACCGCGGTAGTACCACGCTGGGTCCAGATCCCTGCTGCTCTTCTCTGCGCGGTAGTACCGCTCGCTGGAGCGGCAGTACCGCTGGCTCAGCGGTAGTACCGCCCCCTTTAGCGGTACTACCGCCCTGTGCGGGGCTGGTTGGTGGGGCAACGGTTGGATTGCTGCCCCCACTATAAAAGGGGGTCCCCTTCTTCTCCTTTGACTTACCCTCTTCCCCCTCAAGCTCTATTAATGCTCAAGCTCCATTAAATGCTCCAAACTCCATTTTCGCCCGATCTATCTCTCTAGCCAATCAAACTTGTTGATTTGCTCGGGGGTGGTTGAGAAGGCCCCGATCTACACTTCCACCAAGGGATTTTCGATTCCCCCACTCATCCCTAGCGGATCTTGTTACTCTTGGGTGTTTGAGCACCCTAGACGGTTGAGGTCACCACGGAGCCATAGTCCATTGTGGTGAAGCTTCGTGGTTTTGTTGGGAGCCTCCGATTAAGTTGTGGAGATTGCCCCAACCTTGTTTGTAAAGGTTCGGTTGCCGCCTTCAAGGGCACCAATAGTGGAATCACGACATCTCGCATTGTGTGAGGGTATGAGGAGAATACGGTGGCCCTAGTGGCTTCTTGGGAAGCATTGTTCCTCCACACCGCTCTAACGGAGACGTACTTCCCCTCAAAAGGAAGGAACTTCGGTAACACATCCTCCTCTTCACCGGATCCACTCTTGATTATCTCTTACCTTTACTTGTGCAAGCTCTTTAGTGTTACTTCTCTTGTTTGCTTGTATGCTTGTTGTTATTGCATCATATAGGTTGTTCACCTAGTTGCACATCTAGACAACCTACTTTGATGCAAAGTTTAATTTGGTAAAGAAAAGTTAAAAAATTGGTAGTTGCCTATTCACCCCCTCCCCTCTAGTCAACCATATCGATCCTTTCAGGAGGCCGTCACCTCTTGGGTTCCATGAAGGCCATCGTCGAGGCACTGCCGACATACACAGGCGGTGTCTTGCCCTCTCATCGGTCACCGTCGTCCACTTACCCAAGATCCAACTTTGGTCCGTGCAGCGTAGGGACCCTTTCCCTCTAGCTGAAGCATCACGGCGGTTCCACTCTGATGAGCGGTGAGGAAACGGGCCATCCTTTGCGCTGAAGCATATAACTCCGGAGCTCACCATTGCCGGTCATGGGGACGACGTTGGATACCCACCGCGCCGACTGTAGACTAGTCCTGTTTCGTTTTTAGTTGAAAATATGTCCAAAATGTAACTATTTTCGTCCGGTTTGTATGTAATTCGGCTGAGGATACATGAATTACATCCAGTTTGTTAAACAGTGTTTGAAACGTATGTGGCTATAATTGGATGGCTGCCTCCACATCTGTATTCATGGACTGGTCCCTTTATCCGCAAATTTACAGATGGTTGTTGTAGATGCCCTTAGCTCTTGCTAAGTCAGAGGGGACGACTCCGTACCTGAGTGTTTTCCTTAATGAAGCTGCCGCGCATGAAGCGCCCTGGAAGGTCTATTGAATGGAAGTCTTTTGCTAAGTTTCGGAAAGTGGTGCACCGGAGCCACCAGGATCATTCCAGTATTTTGCACAATGAAAGTGCCAGTTAGTTTCCTTATGCCTACATTTACTCCTCAGATAAAAATTCATGTACACTGATGTACGCATGCAATAAGCTCACAAGCACGTTAGAGTTGACCATTGGCCTGGGCGGAATCAACCATTTTGATGCCTGATAAGCCTTTGCCTCCCTGGTGCTTCCTCCCAACTACGCTGTCATTGTCTTCAGCTAATGAAACGGTTAGCTCTGCTGCGAGTCGATTGGATCATCGCTCCCCCACAAGTATTCTTCCCGTTTATTTCCACCGTGACAGGTCAGTGAAATCCTTAATAAGTTGACACACAACGGTGAATCAGATTCAACACATGCTCTTTACTTTCGTGTTGAAAAATGCTATCCCTTGGAAAAAATGGGTTTTCCCACTGGTATGGTGCACTATCGGTAAGATGCAGTGCGGTTCGACTAGAAAGTCGAAAGCATCCGTCAAATTCCACGATAGGTCGAAAGTGTGTACCCCACAATTGGTACTCCCTCCATAAACTAATATAAGAGTGTTTAATTATCTAAATGCTTTTATATTAGTTTACAGAAGGAGTACATGTTGATAGGTTGTTTACATGCACGTGAAAACATGGCCACAAATTTTCGTCAAATTCCACGCGCAGGGATCACTTCACTTCAAACTGAATATCAAGGGATTCATCTAAGAGCAACTCCAACGGCTTTCCTAAAAAACTTCCCGTAAAAATGATTTTACTGGATGGTCGTGTAATTTAGGAAAAGTTGTCTGAGCGCTGCTTCTTTCAGTTCCCGTAAACCTTTTTCCCTAAATTTTGGATTTTGTTTAAACAAACCTAGGGCCCGCAAGTTAGTGTCACGGACGAGCAGCAGTGAGCTGCGGCACGACGCCGAGCGGCGGGGTGGAGCGGTGGCGCGTGGCAACAAGGCAGGGCGGTGGCGCACCGGGGTCGTGGCGGGTCGGCGCATGGCAGCGGGGTGGAGCAGCGACAAGTGGTGACAGCTCGCGACGGCGAGCTACGCCTAGCGGTGCATGGCGGCGTGGTGTTGCGGCAGCGCGTGGCGGCAGCGTGCGACGGTGAGCTAAGGCGGAGCCGCGCATGGCGGCGAGATACGGCGGGGCGGGGCGGCAGCGAGTGGTGACGGTGTGGTAGTGCGGTGGTGTGTGGCGGCGGCGAGCTACGGTGGGATGTGGCATTCTGACGGCTGTCCGGCGACTGAGGGCGTGAAGTTTCAGACGGTTTCCTGGCCATCAAAATTTTACAGGAAGATAAACATGAAGAAAAATCATGTCTAGTTTACAGGTTCTGTTAAAATTACTTTAGATGTAAGGGAGCTACGAGTGGTTTTTTCCCAATATTTGTAAATGACCGGGGTTTTTTATAGATAGGAGAGTCATCGGAGATGCTCTGAACGCCATGCCAATTTTTACACAGCTGCCCTTTTGAGAATATAAAATTCAACAATTGCATCATCATCAGTCTGCCCGGAAATGACATATACGTCTCGAATGTTATGTTTTTACCAGGGAGATTTGCCTTTTCTAAACCGAGTGGGGTGGAATTCAGTTACATGTCACCGCAAAGATACCAATTGGCATTTATACCTTTGGTTTTAAGTTAGTTGAAGTTCTAGACTGGTAATGTGGTGAGCGGGCGTCAAGAACGCAACCTCCCTTGGTCGGTGCAGGCTAGATCTAGGCTCGATGGGCCGAAGAAGTGTGGTGGCAGCCGCTGACATCCGACTCAGGCCGAACTAGGTAGCCCCTAGTGGGCCTTTTGGGCCCAAAGTGAGGCGCCCATAAGATGATAAGGGCATGTCCAATGGGAGGCGCCTAATCAGGCGCTTGATTAGAAATAAAATATTATTTTGGTCCTAGCGCCTGGCTAAGAGTCTCTGCTTACAACGCTCAGAGCTGTGTACCAGCGCTATACTCAGAAAATTAGAACGGGAAACAGGGTTAGCGCCCGGCGACTTGTATGGCATCGATGCCAGCCGATTTCCCAGATTTGAACGGGAACTGCGCAAAACGATCGGGATCCTGACCCTAGCGCCCGTCTTAGCGCTCTGCATTGTAAACAAATATATATATAGGTAAAATGTTTGGGGCACCTAGCTGGTTTTTCATTAATGCCTCGTGGATTCAAATGCATTAAATTTTGCATGCAAGATTTTCCATATGTGATACTAGCACGCATGCATTTGTTTTCAAACAATACATTCATCCATAACTTCCTTTGCATGCATGATCGTCCTTTGATTCTGTCCAAAATAAAAATATATACCTTAGTAGAGACGACATGCTTGATATAACCAAGGTATGGTAGATGGAAATGATATACCAAAGGAATATACAAAATCAAAGGGCATGCGTATGGAGAACTGCTGGAGATACATGGTACGTTGGGCTCAAAGGATATACGTAGGTATGCCATACTCTCCACTATCTATGAAGAACTAATGGAGATATACATGATGTTGGGCTCGATGAAAAAAATATACCCACATACGTCTGGTCGAATACTGTGGGTATATAATACTTGTAATTTTCTTAAACGTCTTAAACATCTCTGGGTATATGATACCTTCAATTCTTAAAATATTTACATTGAGTCGGAAGTTTTTGTATGGACGTTATATTCTATTCCCGAAAAAAATAGACGTTATATCCTAATTACTAGATAGACATTTTTGTATGATATATTCATCGTACGTATCACATACTCTCTACTGTGTAAAAGAACTGATGGTCATATCATTATTTATTTATTGTGTTGTTTAATAATTTCTAGGCATGTCGATAGTTTTGCTAGTTTTCTTGTTATATCATTTTTTATATATTGTAAATATGGCAACTGTTCTTTATATATTTTAAATATGTCACACTTATTTACTTTTATAATGTAAAATTCATTGGATATGACATACCCACAATATTTAAAAATATATGTGGGTATTCGATTCCTTGGAATGCTTTTCGAAAGTGACAAAAAAATGCATTGCATTTTTTATACGATAGTTTTTTTAATAGGTATCTGATAATAAAAGCGGAAAATGTTTCAGCCACGAGACAACTGTGGGTATGTGAAATTTATGGATATGCATGAGATATTTGGTCTAATATGTGAACTATGAATTATTCTCCTTAAACACATCACTATCATTTTGTTTAAATTAGATAATATTGAAAAAATACGTCCCACATAACAGTACCAT
Organism: Triticum urartu; assembly: GCF_003073215.2. Classification (NCBI taxonomy): domain Eukaryota; kingdom Viridiplantae; phylum Streptophyta; class Magnoliopsida; order Poales; family Poaceae; genus Triticum; species Triticum urartu. The sequence continues at coordinate 408,487,599 of NC_053024.1, forward strand.
ATACCTCCTATTAAGACATGCACGAAAAAAATTTCCATATACCTAAGAACATGAATGTATACAAATCATGAGGCATTTATTTCTGATTTCTCTCTCCTATTTCTATTAATGACTCCAAATATGCAACGTCGCCATACATGTTATTCTCTTTCCTTTTTCAATTGTTCCATGCATGGTGTGCACGAGCCTTATTTATGGTATACAATTAGCGATTAATGTATTAATACAGATACCCGTTGCACTAGCACACATCTAAATGCAATCGAACGGTGGAAAGGCAAGGAGCCTGGGCACCTAGGTGTCCCAAACCGTCGTCATATATATAGGTAAAATGTTTGGGGCACCTTGATCGGGTCCAACCCGTTAGTGCGTTTTCTAGAATGTCTGATTTCTTTCCTACTCCCTCCGTTCCGAATTACTTGTCGCAGGTATGGATGTATCTAGATGTATTTTAGTTCTAGATACATCCATTTCTGCGATAAGTAATTTGGAACGGAGGGAGTAGTATTTGCATGCAAGACTTTCCATGTATGAGATATAATAAAGTGTTTTAAATTCTTCGAATTAGTACATTTCCTTTTATTGCTTTCCTTCTCTTATTCATTTTCATGCAGAAGATGTACACTACGTATTTACGTCTATATACTCAAATTGATTCGCTACCATGGCTTCACATTTGTGTAGACATATATCCGGAAAAAATTAGGTATCATACCCACTTTGTAAATATATATATATACCTATGTATTATTGCGATACCTACACATGATTTTCACGTGAGGGTATGTAGTTGTAGATAAATATAATAAGTATGCACATACCTGAAAATATATTGAGTAATCTCAGTTTCGCATATCCGTAATTGTATTGGGTACTATCAATTTAAAATCATTTGACGAGTATATACCCGTATATGTTGACATACCCAAATAATATACTCTTTTGAATACATACGCATAAATGGTATTGGAGGCAGACCCCAAAAATAATATACCCAAAAATAAAATACATCTATATGCCTTGAACACATACCCGTAAATAATATACCAAAATAAAATATATGTACTATGTTATAAAAAAAATTACACGTACTGTGTTTTAAAAATTAACGAATGTAATTTTAATGGTGAAATACCCGAAAATAATATACCCATTTTGAATACATATCATAAATTGTATTGGAGGCTTATCCGTAAATAATATACCAAAAACAAATACACCTATATGCCTGGAACGCATACCCATAAATGATATTGGAGATATACCCATAAATAACATACCGAAAAGATAAATAAATGTATTTTGTTCTAAAAAAATACACGTATATGCGTTGAAGACATACTCGTAAATCATGTTGAAGATATACCCAAAAATAAAAGAAGTGCATGTATAAGAAAGAAAGAAGGCACGTATCATGGAGCATGCATGGCCTTAATGGACCATTAGTTGCTGATTTTATCTCTCCTGCCTAATGTGAGCATTAAGTATCCATATCTAGCAATAATTAGCAATAAAATTTCCTAATAAAAGAGCTAACGGGTCATCCATTAGTGGCAGTACTAGTTACACCTGCACACATCTCAATGTAATCCAATGATTTATAGGCAAGGTGTCTGGGCACCTAGGTGTCCCAAATGGTTTATATATGTAATCCAATGTAATCCAATGGTTTATATACGTTGTTGTTTTAAGAATGATCATGATGCCCTCATGTCCGTATTTTATTTTATCGACACCTCTATCTCTAAACATGTGGACATATTTTTCGTTATCAGCTTTCGCTTGAGGACAAGCGAGGTCTAAGCTTGAGGGAGTTGATACGTTCATTTTGCATCATGCTTTTATATCGATATTTATTGCATTATGGGTTGTTATTACACATTATGTCACAATACTTATGTCTATTCTCTCTTATTTTACAAGGTTTGCACGAAGAGGGAGAATGCCGACTGCTGGAATTCTCGGCTGGAAAATGAGCAAATATTAGAGACCTATTCTGCACAACTCCAAAAGTCCTGAAACTCCATGAAAGTCAGTTTTGGAATATATATAAAAAATATTGGGCGAAGAAAGCACCAGAGGGGGCCTGTTGGAAATATGCCCTAGAGGCAATAATAAATTGGTTATTATTATATTTCCTTGTTCATGATAATCGTTTATTATCCATGCTAGAATTGTATTGATAGGAAACTCAGATACATGTGTGGATACATAGACAACACCATGTCCCTAGTAAGCCTCTAGTTGACTAGCTCATTGATCAATAGATGGTTACGGTTTCCTGACCATGGACATTGGATGTCGTTGATAACGGGATCACATCATTAGGAGAATGATGTGATGGACAAGACCCAATCCTAAGCCTAGCACAAGATCGTGTAGTTCGTTTGCTAAAGCTTTTCTAATGTAAAGTATCATTTCCTTAGACCATGAGATTGTGCAACTCCCGGATACCGTAGGAGTGCTTTGGGTGTGCCAAACGTCACAACATAACTGGATGGCTATAAAGGTACACTACAGGTATCTCCGAAAGTGTCTGTTGGGTTGGCACGAATCGAGACTGGGATTTGTCACTCCATGTAAACGGAGAGGTATCTCTAGGTCCACTCGGTAGGACATCATCATAATGTGCATAATGTGACCAAGGAGTTGATCACGGGATGATGTGTTACGGAACGAGTAAAGAGACTTGCCGGTAACGAGATTGAACAAGGTATCGGGATACCGACGATCGAATCTCGGGCAAGTACAATACCGTGGACAAGGGGAATTGTATACGGGATTGATTGAATCCTCGACATCATGGTTCATCCGATGAGATCATCGTGGAACATGTGGGTGTTGGGTGACGTAGCATAAATTCAAAATTTTCCTACGTGTCACCAAGATCTATCTATGGAGTCATCTAGCAACGAGGGAGGAGTGGATCTACATACCCTTGTAGATCGCACGCGGAAGCGTTCAAGAGAACGGGGTTGATGGAGTCGTACTCGTCGTGATCCAAATCACCGATGATCCTAGCGCCGAACGGACGGCACCTCCGCGTTCAACACACGTACGGAGCAGCGACGTCTCCTCCTTCTTGATTCAGCAAGGGGGGAGGAGAGGTTGATGGAGATCCAGCAGCACGACGGCGTGGTGGTGGAAGTAGCGGGATTCCAACAGGGCTTCGCCAAGCGCTGCGGGAGGAGGGAGAGGGAGGCGCCAGGGCTTAGGTTTGGTTGCCCTCCCTTCCCCCCACTATATATAGGGCCAAGAGAGAGGGGGGAGGCGCAGCCTTGGCCCTTCCTCCAAGGAAGGGTGCGGCCAAGGGAGGAGTCCCTCCTCCCTAAGGCACCTCGGAGGTGCCTTCCCCCTATAGGACTCTTCCTTTCCCTCTTCTCTTGGCGCATGGGCCTCTTGGGGCTGGTGCCCTTGGCACATATAGGCCAAGGCGCACCCCCTACAGCCCATGTGCCCCCCCGGGGCAGGTGGCCCCACCCGGTGGACCCCCGGGACCCTTCCGGTGGTCCCGGTACAATACCGGTGACCCCGAAACTTGTCCCGATGGCCGAAATAGCACTTCCTATATATAATTCTTTACCTCCGGACCATTCCGGAACTCCTCGTGACGTCCGGGATCTCATCCAGGACTCCTAACAACTTTCGGGTTACCGCATACTAATATCTCTATAACCCTAGCGTCACCGAACCTTAAGTGTGTAGACCCTACGGGTTCGGGAGACATGCAGACATGACCGAGATGACTCTCCGGTCAATAACCAACAGCGGGATCTGGATACCCATGTTGGCTCCCACATGTTCCACGATGATCTCATCGGATGAACCACGATGTCAAGGACTTAATCAATCCCGTATGCAATTCCCTTTGTCTATCGGTACGATACTTGCCCGAGATTCGATCGTCGGTATCCCGATACCTTGTTCAATCTCGTTACCGGCAAGTCTCTTTACTCGTTCCGTAACACATCATCCCGTGATCAACTCCTTGATCACATTGTGCACATTATGATGATGTCCTACCGAGTGGGCCCAGAGATACCTCTCCGTTTACACGGAGTGACAAATCCCAGTCTCGATTCGTGCCAACCCAACAGACACTTTCAGAGATACCTGTAGTGTACCTTTATAGCCACCCAGTTACGTTGTGACGTTTGGCACACCCAAAGCACTCCTACGGTATCCGGGAGTTGCACAATCTCATGGTCTAAGGAAATGATACTTGACATTAGAAAAGCTTTAGCATATGAACTACATGATCTTGTGCCAGGCTTAGGATTGGGTCTTGTCCATCACATCATTCTCCTAATGATGTGATCCTGTTATCAATGACATTCAATGTCCATGGTCAGGAAACCGTAACCATCTATTGATCAACGAGCTAGTCAACTAGAGGCTTACTAGGGACATGGTGTTGTCTATGTATCCACACATGTATCTGAGTTTCCTATCAATACAATTCTAGCATGGATAATAAACGATTATCATGAACAAGGAAATATAATAATAACTAATTTATTATTGCCTCTAGGGCATATTTCCAACAGTCTCCCACTTGCACTAGACTCAATAATCGATATGTGATTAACACTCAAGGTCACATCCCCATGTGACTAACACCCAAAGAGTTTACTAGAGTCAATAATCTAGTTCACATTACCATGTGATTAACACTCGATGAGTTCTGGGTTTGATCATGTTATGCTTGTGAGAGATGTTATAGTCAATGGGTCTGAATCTTTCAGATCCGTATGTACTTCGCAAATTTCTATGTCATCTTGTAGATGCAACTACTATGCTACATTTGGAGCCATTTCAAATAACTGTTCTACTTGGAGCTATTCTAAATTGTTGCTCCATTATACGTACCCGGTGTCTCTACTCAGAGCTATCCGGATAGCTGTTAAGCTTGCATCGACGTAACTCTTTACGTCGAACTCTTTTACCACCTCCATAATCGAGAAAATTCCTTAGTCCACTAGTTACTAAGGATAACTTTGACCGCTGTCTTGTGATCCATTCTTGGATCACTCTTGTACCCCTTGACTGACTCATGGCAAGGCACATTTCAGGTGCGGTACACAGCATAGCATACTATAGGGCCTATGTCTTAAGCATAGGGGACAACCTTCGTCCTTTCTCTCTGTTCTGCCGTGGTCGAGCTTTAAGTCTTAACTTCATACCTTACAACTCAGGCAAGAACTCCTTCTTTGACTGATCCATCTTGAACACCTTCAAGATCATGTCAAGGTATGTGCTCATTTGAAAGTACCATTAAGCGTTTTGATCTATCCTTATAGATCTTGATGCTCAATGTTCAAGTAGCTTAATCCAGGCTTTCGATTGAAAAACACTTTCCAAATAACCCTATATGCTTTCCAGAAATTCTACGTCATTTCTGATCAACAATATGTCAACAACATATATTCATCAGAAATTCTATAGTGCTCCCACTCACTTCTTTGGAAATACAAGTTTCTCATAAACTTTGTATACACCCAAAACTTTGATCATCTTATCAAAGCATACATTCCAACTCCGAGATGCTTACTCCATTCCTTAGAAGTATTGCTGGAGCTTTGCATACTTATTAGCATCTTTCAGGATTGACAAAACCTTCCGGTTGTATCACATACAACCTTTCCTCAAAAAATCGTCGAGGAAACAATGTTTTGACATCCTATCTGCAAGATTTCATAAATAATGCAATAATCGCTAATATAATTCCAACAGACTCTTAGCATCGCTACGAGTGAGAAAGTCTCATCGTAGTCAACTCCTTGAACTTGTCGGAAAACATCTTAACGACAAGTCGAGCTTTCTTAATGGTGATACTTACCATCATTGTCCGTCTTCCTTTTAAAATCCATCTGTACTCAATAGCCTTACGACCATCGAGCTGTTCTGCCAAAGTCTACACTTTGTTTTCATACATGGATCCTCTCTCGGATTTTATGGCCTCGAGCCATTTATCGGAATCCAGGCCCACCATCGCTTCTCCATAGCTCGTAGGTTCATTGTTGTCTAACAACATGACTTCCAAGACAGGATTACGTACCACTCTGAAGTAGTACACATCCTTGTCATCCCACGAGGTTTGTTAGTGACTTGATCTGAAGTTTCATGATCACTATCATAAGCTTCCACTTCAATTGGTGTAGGTGCCACAGGAACAACTTCCTGTGCCCTGCCACACACTAGTTGAAGAGACGGTTCAATAACCTCATCAAGTCTCCACCACCGTCCCACTCAATTCTTTCGAGAGAAACTTTTCCTCGGGAAAGGACCCGATTCCAGAAACAATCCCTTATTGCTTTCGGATCTGAGACAGGAGGTATACCCAACTGTTTTGGGTGTCCTATGAAGATGCATTTATCCGCTTTGGGTTCGAGCTTATCAGCCTGAAACTTTTTCACATAAGCGTCGCAGCCCCAAACTTTTAAGAAATGACAGCTTAGGTTTCCCTAAACCATAGTTCATACGGTGTCATCTCATCGGAATTACGTGGTGCCCCTTTTAAAGTGAATGTGGTTGTCTCTAATGCCTAACCCATAAACTATTGTGGTAATTCGATAAGAGACATCATGGTATGCATCATATCCAATAGGGTGCAGTTATGATGTTCGGACACACCATCACACTATGGTGTTCCAGGCTGTATTAGTTGTGAAACAATTTCCACAATGTCTTAATTCTGTGCCAAACTCGTAATTCAGATATTCATCTCTATGATCATATCATAGATCTTTTATCCTCTTGTCACGACGATCTTTCAACTTCACCCTGAAATTACTTGAACCTTTCAATAATTCAGACTCGTGATTCATCAAGTAAATATCCTCAACATCTACTCAAATCATCTGTGAAGTAAGAACATAAGATATCCACTACACGCCTCAGCACTCATTGGACTGCACACATCAAAATGTATTACTTCCAACAAGTTGCTTTCTAGTTCCATTTTACTGAAAACGAGGCTTTCAGTCATCTTGCCCATGTGGTATGATTTGCATGTCTCAAGTGATTCAAAATCAAGAGAGTCCAAACGATCCATCTGTATAGAGTTTCTTCATGCATATCTACCAACAAACACGGTTCGCATGTCTCAATCCTTTCAAAAACGAGTGAGTCCAAAGATCCATCAACATGGAGCTTCTTCATGTGTTTTATACCGATATGACTTACGTGGCAGTGCCATAAGTAGGTGGTACTATCATTACTATCTTTTGGCATGAACATGTGTATCACTACGATCGAGATTCAATAAACCATTCATTTTAGGTGTAAGACCATTGAAGGTATTATTCAAATAAACAGAGTAACCATTATTCTCCTTAAATGAATAACCGTATTGCAATAGACATAATCCAATCATGTCTATGCTCAACGCAAACACCAAATAACAATTATTTAGGTTTTAATGCCAATCTCGATGGTAGAGGGAGCGTACGATATTTGATCAACCTTGGAAATACTTCCAACACATATCGTCATCTCACCTTTTAGCTAATCTCCGTTTATTCCGTAGCCTTTTGTTTTGAGTTACTAACACTTAGCAACCGAACTGGTATCTAATACCCTGGTGCTACTAGGAGTACTAGTAAAGTACACATTAACACAATGTATATCCAATATACTTCTATCGACTTTGCCAGCCTTCTCATCTACCAAGTATCTAGGGTAATTCTGCTCCAGTGGCTGTTCCCCTTATTACAGAAGCACTTAGTCTTGGGTTTGGGTTCAACTTTGGGTTTCTTCACTAGAGCAGCAGCTGATTTGCCGTTTCATGAAGTATCCTTTCTTGCCCTTGCCCTTCTTGAAACTAGTGGTTTCACCAACCATCAACAATTGATGCTCCTTCTTGATTTCTACTTTTGTGGTGTCAAACATTGCGAATATCTCAAGGACCATCATATATGTCCCTGATATATTATAGTTCATCACGAAGCTCTAGCAGCTTGGTGGTAATGACTTCGGAGAAACATCACTATCTCATCTGGAAGATCAACTCCCACTCGATTCAAGCGATTGTTGTACTCAGACAATCTGAGCACAAGTTCAACAATTGAGCTTTTCTCCCTTAGTTTGTAGGCTAAGAAAATCGTCGGAGGTCTTATACCTCTTGACGTGGGCACGAGCCTGAAATCCCAATTTCAGCCCTCGAAACATCTCATATGTTTCGCGACGTTTCAAAAACGTCTTCGGTGCCTCAACTCTAAACCGTTTAACTGAACTATCATGTAGTTATCAAAATGTGTATGTCAGATGTTCGCAACATCCACAGACAATGTTCGAGGTTTAGCACACTGAGCGGTGCATTAAGGACATAAGCCTTCTATGAAGCAATGAGGACAATCCTCAGTTTACGGACCTAGTCCGCATAATTGCTACTATCAACTTTCAACTAAATTTTCTCTAGGAACATAACTAAACAGTAGAACTGAAGCGCGAGCTACGACATAATTTGCGAAGACCTTTTGACTTTGTTCAGGATAATTAAGTTCATCTTGTGAACTCCCACTCAGATAGACATCCCTCTAGTCATCTAAGTGATTACATGATCCGAGTCAACTACGCCGTGTCTGATCATCACGTGAGACGGACTAGTCATCATCGGTGAACATCTTCATGTTGATCGTATCTACCATACGACTCATGCTCGACCTTTCGGTCTCTTGTGTTCCAAGGCCATGTCTGTACATGCTAGGCTCGTCAAGTCAACCTAAGTGTTTTGCGTGTGTAAATCTGTCTTACACCCGTTGTATGTGAACGTTAGAATCTATCACACCCGATCATCACGTGGTGCTTCGAAACAACAAACTGTCGCAACGGTGCACAGTTAGGGGGAACACTTTCTTGAAATTATTATGAGGGATCATCTTATTTACTACTGTCGTTCTAAGTAAACAAGATGCATAAACATGATAAACATCACATGCAATCAAATAGTGACATGATATGGCCATCATCACTTTGCTCCTCTTGATCTCCATCTTCGGGCTCCATGATCATCTTGTCACCGGCATGACACCATGATCTCCATCATCGTGTCTTCTTGAAGTTGCCTCGCCAACTATTACTTCTACTACTACAGCTAACGGTTAGCAATAAAGTAAAGTAATTACATGGCGTTGTTCAATGACACGCAGGTCATATAATAAATAAAGACAACTCCTATGGCTCCTGCCGGTTGTCATACTCATCGACATGCAAGTCGTGATTCCTATTACAAGAACATGATCAATCTAATACATCACATATATCATTCATCACATCCTTTTGGCCATATCACATCACATAGCATACCCTGCAAAAACAAGTTAGACGTCCTCTAATTGTTGTTTGCATGTTTTACGTGGCTGCTATGGGTTTCTAGCAAGAACGTTTCTTACCTACGCAAAGACCACAACGTGATATGCCAATTGCTATTTACCCTTCATAAGGACCCTTTTCATCGAATCCGATCCGACTAAAGTGGGAGAGACAGACACCCGCTAGCCACCTTATGAAACTAGTGCATGTCAGTCGGTGGAACCAGTCTCACGTAAGAGTACGTGTAAGGTCGGTCCGGGCCGCTTCATCCCACGATGCCGCCGAATCAAGATTGGACTAGTAACGGTAAGCATATTGAACATAATCAGCGCCCACAACTACTTTGTGTTCTACTCGTGCATAGAAACTACGCATAGACCTAGCTCATGATGCCACTATTGGGGAACGTAGCATAAATTCAAATTTTTCCTAGGTGTCACCAAGATCTATCTATGGAGTCATCTAGCAACGAGGGAGGAGTGGATCTACATACCCTTGTAGATCGCGCGCGGAAGCGTTCAAGAGAACGGGGTTGATGGAGTCGTACTCGTCGTGATCCAAATCACCGATGATCCTAGCGCCGAACGGACGGCACCTCCGCGTTCAACACACGTACGGAGCAGCGACGTCTCCTCCTTCTTGATCCAGCAAGGGGGGAGGAGAGGTTGATGGAGATCCAGCAGCACGACGGCGTGGTGGTGGAAGTAGCGGGATTCCAACAGGGCTTCGCCAAGCGCTGTGGGAGGAGGGAGATGTGTCATGGGAGGGAGAGGGAGGCGCCAGGGCTTAGGTTTGGTTGCCCTCCCTTCCCCCCACTATATATAGGGCCAAGAGAGAGGGGGGAGGCGCAGCCTTGGCCCTTCCTCCAAGGAAGGGTGCGGCCAAGGGAGGAGTCCCTCCTCCCTAAGGCACCTCGGAGGTGCCTTCCCCCTATAGGACTCTTCCTTTCCCTCTTCTCTTGGCGCATGGGCCTCTTGGGGCTGGTGCCCTTGGCACATATAGGCCAAGGCGCACCCCCTACAGCCCATGTGCCCCCCCGGGGCAGGTGGCCCCACCCGGTGGACCCCCGGGACCCTTCCGGTGGTCCCGGTACAATACCGGTGACCCCGAAACTTGTCCCGATGGCCGAAATAGCACTTCCTATATATAATTCTTTACCTCCGGACCATTCCGGAACTCCTCGTGACGTCCGGGATCTCATCCGGGACTCCGAACAACTTTCGGGTTACCGCATACTAATATCTCTATAACCCTAGCGTCACCGAACCTTAAGTGTGTAGACCCTACGGGTTCGGGAGACATGCAGACATGACCGAGATGACTCTCCGGTCAATAACCAACAGCGGGATCTGGATACCCATGTTGGCTCCCACATGTTCCACGATGATCTCATCGGATGAACCACGATGTCAAGGACTTAATCAATCCCGTATGCAATTCCCTTTGTCTATCGGTACGATACTTGCCCCGAGATTCGATCGTCGGTATCCCGATACCTTGTTCAATCTCGTTACCGGCAAGTCTCTTTACTCGTTCCGTAACACATCATCCCGTGATCAACTCCTTGATCACATTGTGCACATTATGATGATGTCCTACCGAGTGGGCCCAGAGATACCTCTCCGTTTACACGGAGTGACAAATCCCAGTCTCGATTCGTGCCAACCCAACAGACACTTTCAGAGATACCTGTAGTGTACCTTTATAGCCACCTAGTTACGTTGTGACGTTTGGCACACCCAAAGCACTCCTACGGTATCCGGGAGTTGCACAATCTCATGGTCTAAGGAAATGATACTTGACATTAGAAAAGCTTTAGCATATGAACTACATGATCTTGTGCCAGGCTTAGGATTGGGTCTTGTCCATCACATCATTCTCCTAATGATGTGATCCTGTTATCAATGACATTCAATGTCCATGGTCAGGAAACCGTAACCATCTATTGATCAACGAGCTAGTCAACTAGAGGCTTACTAGGGACATGGTGTTGTCTATGTATCCACACATGTATCTGAGTTTCCTATCAATACAATTCTAGCATGGATAATAAACGATTATCATGAACAAGGAAATATAATAATAACTAATTTATTATTGCCTCTAGGGCATATTTCCAACAATGGGAGCCAACATGGGTATCCAGATCCCGCTGTTGGTTATTGGCCGGAGAGTTGTCTCGGTCATGTCTGCATGGTTCCCGAACCCGTAGGGTCTACACACTTAAGGTTCGGTGACGCTAGAGTTGTTATGGGAAATAGTATGTGGTTACCGAAGGTTGTTCGGAGTCCCGGATGAGATCCCGGACATGACGAGGAGCTCCGGAATGGTCCGGAGGTGAAGATCGGTATATTGGACGAAGGGTATTGGAGTCCGGAATTGTTCCGGGGGTACCAGGTGATGACCAGCGTGTCCGAAAGGGGGTTTCGGAGGCCCCGGCAAGCGTTGGGGGCCTTATGGGCCAAGGGGAGAGGGCACATCAGCCCACTAAGGGGCTGAGCACCCCTCCCACCACATCTCACGTAACCAGGAGAGGTGGGGGCGCCACCCCTAGGGCAGCCGCCCCTCCTGGCTTGGGAGGCAAGTTTCCTAGGGGGTGGGGGCGCCCAAACCCATCTAGGGTTTCCCCTGTAGCCGCTGTTGGAAATATGCCCTAGAGGCAATAATAAATTGGTTATTTCCTTGTTCATGATAATCGTTTATTATCCATACTATAATTGTATTGATAGGAAACTCAGATACATGTGTGGATACATAGACAACACCATGTCCCTAGTAAGCCTCTAGTTGACTAGCTCGTTGATCAATTGATGGTTACGGTTTCCTAACCATGGACATTGGATGTCGTTGATAACGGGATCACATCATTAGGAGAATCATGTGATGGACAAGACCCAATCATAAGCCTAGCACAAAGATCGTGTAGTTCGTATGCTAAAGCTTTTCTAATGTCAAGTATCATTTCCTTAGACCATGAGATTGTGCAACTCCCGGATACCATAGGAATGCTTTGGGTGTGCCAAATGTCACAACGCAACTGGGTGGCTATAAAGGTACACTACAGGTATCTCCGAAAGTGTCTATTGGGTTGGCACGAATCGAGACTGGGATTTGTCACTCCGTGTGATGGAGAGGTATCTCTGGGCCCACTCGGTAGGACATCATCATATGCGCAATGTGACCAAGGAGTTGATCACGGGATGATGTGTTACGGAACGAGTAAAGAGACTTGCCGGTAACGAGATTGAACAAGGTATCAGATACCGACGATCGAATCTCAGGCAAGTACAATAGCGCTAGACAAAGGGAATTGAATACGGGATTGATTGGATCCTCGACATCGTGGTTCATCCGATGAGATCATCGTGGAACATGTGGGAGCCAACATGGGTATACAGATCCCGCTGTTGGTTATTGGCCGGAGAGGTGTCTCGGTCATGTCTGCATGGTTCCCGAACCCATAGGGTCTACACACTTAAGGTTCGATGACGCTAGGGTTATAGGGAATAGATATACGTGGTTACCGAATGTTGTTCGGAGTCCCGGATAAGATCCCGGACATCACGAGGAGTTCCGGAATGGTCCGGAGGTAAAGATTTATATATGGGAATTCCTGTTTTGGTCACCAGAAAAGTTTTGGGTGCTATCCGTAACGTACCGGGACCACCGGGAGGGTCCCGGGGGTCCACCAGGTGGGGCTACCTGCCCCAGAGGGCTGCGTGGGCCAAGTGTGAGAGGGGACCAGCCCCAGGTGGGCTGGTGCACCCCCCACCAGGGCCCAAGGCGAAGAGAGAAGGGAAAAGGGGGAAACCCTAGGCTCAGATGGGCCTAAGGCCCACCTAGTGGTGCGCCCCCACCCTCTCTCCCCCCTTGGCCGCCCCCCTAGATGGGATCTAGGGCTAGCCGCCACCCCTAGGGGTGGAAACCTAGGTGGGGGCGCAGCCCCTCCCTTTCCCCTATATATAGTGGGGTTTTGGGCTGCCATACACACGAGAACATCTCCTTCTTGGCGCAGCCCTACCCCTCTCCCTCCTCGTCTCTTGCGGTGCTTGGCGAAGTGCTGCTGGAGTACCACGCTCCTCCACCACCACCACGCCGTCGTGCTGCTGCTGGACGGAGTCTTCCCCAACCTCTCCCTCTCTCCTTGCTGGATCAAGGCATGGGAGACGTCACCGGGCTACATGTGTGTTGAACGCGGAGGTGCCGTCCGTTCGGCACTAGGATCATCTGTGATTTGGATCACAGCGAGTATGACTCCATCAACCCCGTTCACTTGAACGCTTCTGCTTAGCGATCGACAAGGGTATGTAGATGCACTCTCCTTCCCCTGTTGCTAGATTACTCCATAGATTGATCTTGGTGATGCGTAGAAAATTTTGAATTTCTGCTATGATACCCAACAGTGGCATCATGAGCTAGGTCTATGCGTAGTTTCTATGCACGAGTAGAACACAAAGTAGTTGTGGGCGTCGATTTTGTCAATTTACTTGCCGTTACTAGTCTTATCTTGATTCGGCGGCATTGTGGGATGAAGCGGCCCGGACCAACCTTACACGTACGCTTACGTGAGACCGGTTCCACCGACTGACATGCACTAGTTGCATAAGGTGGCTGGCGGGTGTCTGTCTCTCCCACTTTAGTCGGATCGGATTAGATGAACAGGGTCCTTATGAAGGGTAAATAAAAATTGGCAATTCACGTTGTGGTTTTGGCGTAGGTAAGAAACGTTCTTGCTAGCAACCTATAGCAGCCACGTAAAAAACTTGCAACAACAATTAGAGGACGTCTAACTTGTTTTTGCAGCAAGTGTTTTGTGATGTGATGTGGCCAAAGGATGTGATGAATGATATATGTGATGTATGAGATGATCATGTTCTTGTAATAGGAATCACGACTTGCATGTCGATGAGTATGACAACCGGCAGGAGCCATAGGAGTTGTATTAATTTATTTATGACCTGCGTGTCAACATAAACGTCATGTAATTACTTTACTTTATTGCTAACTGTTAGTTGTAATAGTAGAAGTAATAGTTGGCGAGACAACTTCATGAAGACACGATGATGGAGATCATGGTGTCATGCCAGTGACGATGATGATCATGGAGCCCCGAAGATGGAGATCAAAAGGAGCAAAGTGATGATGGACATATCATGTCACTATTTGATTACATGTGATGTTTATCATGTTTTTACATCTTATTTGCTTAGAGCGACGGTAGCTTAAATAAGATGATCCCTTGCTAAAATTTCAAGAAAAGTGTTCTCCCTAACTGTGCACCATTGTGAAGGTTCGTCGTTTCGAAGCACCACGTGATGATCGGGTGTGATAGATTCTTACGTTCGAATACAACGGGTGTTGACGAGCCTAGCATGTACAGACATGGCCTCGGAACACATGCGAAACACTTAGGTTAACTTGACGAGCCTAGCATGTACAGACATGGCCTCGGAACACGGAGGACCGAAAGGTCGAACATGAGTCATATAGAAGATGCGATCAACATGAGATGTTCACCGATGATGACTAGTCCGTCTCACGTGATGATCGGACACGGCCTATTCGATTCGGATCATGTATCACTTAGATGACTAGAGGGATGTCTATCTGAGTGGGAGTTCATGAAATAATCAGATGAACTCAATTATCATGAACATAGTCAAAAGGACTTTGCAAATTATGTCGTAGCTCATGCTTTAGTTCTACTGTTTTAGATATGTTCGTAGAGAAAATTTAGTTGAAAGTTGATAGTAGCAATTATGCGGACTGGATCCGTAAACAGAGGATTGTCCTCATTGCTGCGCAGAAGGATTATGTCCTTAATGCACCGCTCAGTGAGCTGACCCGCGAATGTCGGTTGTGGATGTTGTGAACATATGACATACACGTTTTGATGACTACATGATAGTTCAGTGCGTAATGCTAAATGGTTTAGAATTGAGGCACCAAATATGTTTTTGAAACATCGCAGAACATATGAGAAGTTCCAAGGACTGAAATTGGGATTTCAGGCTAGTGCCCACGTCAAGAGGTATGAGACCTTTGACAAGTTTCTTAAGCCTGCAAACTAACGAGAAAAGCTCAACCGTTGAGCATGTGCTCAGATTGTATGAGTACAACAATCGCTTGAATCGAGTGGGAGTTAATCTTCCAGATGAGATAGTGATGGTTCTCCAAAGTCACTATCACCAAGCTACTGGAGCTTCGTGATGAACTATAACATATCAGGGATAGATATGATCCTTGAGCTATTCGCGACACCGCGAAAGTAGAAATCAAAAGGGAGCATCAATTGTTGATGGTTAGTAAAACCACTAGTTTCGAGAAGGGCAAGGGCAAGAAAGGGATACTTCATGAAACAACAAATCAGTTGCTGCTCTAGTGAAGAAACCCAAAGTTGAACCCAAGCCCGAGACTAAGTGCTTCTGTAATAAGGGGAACGGTCACTGAAGCAGAACCACCCTAGATACTTGGTAGATAAGAAGGCTGACAAGGTTGACAGAAGTATGTATTGGACATATATTAAATGTGTACTTTACTAGTACTCCTAGTAGCAGCAGGGTATTAGATACCGGTTCGGTTGCTAAGTGTTAGTAACTCGAAATAAAAGGCTACAGAATAAACGGAGACTAGCCAAAGGTGAGACGACGATAGGTGTTGGAAGAGTTTCCAAGGTTGATGTGATCAAACATCACACACTCCGTCTACCATCGGGGTTGGTGTTAAACCTAAATAATTGTTATTTGGTGTTTGCGTTGAGCATGGACATGATTAGATTACGTTCATCGCAATGCAGTTATTCATTTAAGGAGAATAATGGTTACTCTATTTATTTGAATAATACCTTCAATGGTCTTACACCTAAAATGAATGGTTTATTGAATCCCGATCGTAGTGATACACATGTTCATGCCAAAAGATATAAGATAGTAATGATAGTACCACATACTTGTGGCACTGCAATTTTAGTCACAATGGTATAAAACGCATGAAGAAGCTCCATGTTGATGGATCTTTGGACTCGCTTGATTTTGAATCACTTGAGACATGCAAATCATACCACATGAGCAAGATGACTGAAAGGCCTCGTTTTCAGTAAAATGGAACAAGAAAGCAACTTGTTGGAAGTAATACATCTTGATGTGTGCAGTCCAATGAGTGTTGAGGCATGTAGTGGATACCATTATATTCTTACTTCACAGATGATTTGAGCAGATGTTGAGTATATTTACTTGATGAATCACGAGTCTGAATTATTGAAAGGTTCAAGTAATTTCAGGGTGAAGTTGAAGATCGTCGTGACAAGAGGATAAAATATCTATGATATGATCATAGAGATGAATATCTGAATTACGAGTTTGGCACAGAATTAAGACATTGTGGAAATTGTTTCACAACTAATACAGCCTGGAACACGATAGTGTGATGGTGTGTCCGAACATCATAATTGCACCCTATTGGATATGATGCATACCATGATGTCTCTTATCGAATTACCACGATAGTTTATGGGTTAGGCATTAGAGACAATCACATTCACTTTAAATAGGGCACCACGTAATTCCGATGAGATGACACCGTATGAACTATGGTTTAGAGAAACCTAAGCTGTCATTTCTTAAAAGTTTGGGGCTGCGACGCTTATGTGAAAAAGTTTCAGGCTGATAAGCTCGAACCCAAAGAGGATAAATGCATCTTCATAGGACACCCAAAACAGTTGGGTATACCTCCTGTCTCAGATCCGAAAGCAATAGGGATTGTTTCTCGAATCGGGTCCTTTCTCGAGGAAAAGTTTCTCTCGAAAGAATTGTATAGAACTTGATAAGGTTGTTGAACCTTTACTTCAACCAGAGAGTAGTGCAGCACAGGAAAAATGTTTCTGTGGCACCTGCCTCAGTTGAAGAGAAAGCTAATGATGATGATCATGGAGCTTCACATCAAGTTACTATCGAACCTCATGGGTTGACAAGGGTGTGTACAACTTCTAAGTGGTAACCCTGTCTTAAAGGTCATGTTGTTGGACAACGATGAACCTATGAGCTATGGAGAAGCGATGGTGGGCCCGGATTCCGAAAATTGGCTCGAGGCCATAAAATCCGAGAGAGGATCCATGTATGAAAACAAAGTGTAGACTTTGGAAGAACTACTTGATGGTCGTAAGGCTGTTAGGTACATGTGGATTTTAAGAAGAAGACGGACGTGGACGGTAATGTCATCGTCTATGAAGCTCGACTTGTGGCGAAGAGTTTTTCACAAGTTCAAGCAGTTGACTACGATGAGATTTTCTCACCCGTAGCGATGCTTAAGTCCGTCGGAATCATGTTAGCATAAGCTGCATTTATGAAATCTGGCAGATGGATGTCAAAACAAGTTTCCTTACCAGTTTTCGTAAGGAAAGGTTGTATGTGATACAATCAGAAAGGTTTTGTCGATCCTAAGGATGCTAAAAGGTATGCTAGCTCCAGCGATCCTTCCATGGACTAGAGCAAGCATCTTGGAGTCAGAATATATACTTTGATGGAGTAATCAAAGTTTATGGGTTTATACAAAGTTTGTTAGAAACTTGTATTTACAATAAAGTGAGTGGGAGCACTACAACATTTCTGATAAGTATATGTGGATGACATATTGTTGATCCGAAATGATGTAGAATTTCTGGAAAGCATATAGGGTTATTTGAAAGGTGTTTTTCAATGGAAAACCTGGATTAAGCTACTTGAACATTGAGCATCAAGATCTATAAGGATAGATAAAAAAACGCTTAATGGTACTTTCAAATGAGCACATACCTTGACATGATCTTGAAGGTGTTCAAGATGGATCAGCCAAAGAAGGAGTTCTTGCCTGAGTTGTAAGGTATGAAGTTAAGACTTAAAGCTCGACCACGGCAGAAGAAAGGGGAAGGACGAAGGTCGTCCCCTATGCTTTTGTCATAGGCTCTATATGGTATGCCATGCTGAGTACGGCACCTGATGTGTGCCTTGCCACATGTCTGGCAAGAGGGTACAAAGGTGATCTAGGAGTAGATCACCAGATAGCGGTCAAAATTATCCTTAGAGGAATAAGGATATGTTTCTTGGTTATGGAGGTGATAAAGAGTTCGACATAAAGAGTTACGTCGATGCAAGCTTAACACCTATCCGGATAGCTCTGAGTAGAGATACCGGATACGTATAATGGAGCAACAATTTAGAATAGCTCCAAGTAGAACCGTTATTTGAAATGGCTCCAAATATAGCATAGAGATTTGCAAAGTACATACGAATCTGAATGTGACAGACCCGTAGACTACAACCTCTCTCACAAGTAACATGATCAAACCCAGAACTCATTGAGTGTTAATCACATAGTGATGTGAACTAGATTATTGAACTCTAGTAAACTCTTTGGATGTTGGTCACATGGCGATGTGACCTGTGAATGTAAATCACATGGCGATGTGAACTAGATTATTGACTCTAGTGCAAGTGGGAGACTGTTGGAAATATGCCCTAGAGGCAATAATAAATTGGTTATTTCCTTGTTCATGATAATCGTTTATTATCCATGCTATAATTGTATTGATAGGAAACTCAGATACATGTGTGGATACATAGACAACACCATGTCCCTAGTAAGCCTCTAGTTGACTAGCTCGTTGATCAATTGATGCTTACGGTTTCCTGACCATGGACATTGGATGTCGTTGATAACGGGATCACATCATTAGGATAATCATGTGATGGACAAGACCCAATCATAAGCCTAGCACAAAGATTGTGTAGTTCGTATGCTAAAGCTTTTCTAATGTCAAGTATCATTTCCTTAGACCATGAGATTGTGCAACTCCCGGATACCGTAGGAATGCTTTGGGTGTGCCAAACGTCACAACGTAACTGGGTGGCTATAAAGGTACACTACGGGTATCTCCGAAAGTGTCTATTGGGTTGGCACGAATCGAGACTGGGATTTGTCACTCCGTGTGATGGAGAGGTATCTCTGGGCCCACTCGGTAGGACATCATCATATGCGCAATGTGACCAAGGAGTTGATCACGGGATGATGTGTTACGGAACGAGTAAAGAGACTTGCCGGTAACGAGATTGAACAAGGTATCGGATACCGACGATCGAATCTCGGGCAAGTACAATACCGCTAGACAAAGGAAATTGAATACAGGATTGATTGAATCCTCGACATCGTGGTTCATCCGATGAGATCATCGTGGAACATGTGGGAGCCAACATGGGTATCCAGATCCCGCTGTTGGTTATTGGCCGGAGAGGTGTCTCGGTCATGTCTGCATGGTTCCCGAACCCGTAGGGTCTACACACTTAAGGTTCGATGATGCTAGGGTTATAGGGAATAGATATACGTGGTTACCGAATGTTGTTCAGAGTCCCGGATGAGATCCCGGACATCACGAGGAGTTCCGGAATGGTACGGAGGTAAATATTTATATATGGGAAGTCCTGTTTTGGTCACCGGAAAAGTTTCGGGTGCTATCGGTAACGTACCGGGACCACCGGGAGGGTCCTGGGGGTCCACCTGGTGGGGCTACCTGCCCCAGAGGGCTGCGTGGGCCAAGTGTGAGAGGGGACCAGCCCCAGGTGGGCTGGTGCGCCCCCCCCCACCAGGGCCTAAGGCGAAGAGAGAAGGGAAAAGGGGGAAACCCTAGGCTCAGATGGGCCTAAGGCCCACCTAGTGGTGCGCCCCCCTCTCTCCCCCCTTGGCCGCCCCCCTAGATGGGATCTAGGGCTGGCCGCCACCCCTAGGGGTGGAAACCTAGGTGGGGGCGCAGCCCCTCCCTTTCCCCTATATATAGTGGGGTTTTGGGCTGCCATACACACGAGAACATCTCCTTCTTGGCGCAGCCCTACCCCTCTCCCTCCTCGTCTCTTGCGGTGTTTGGCGAAGCCCTGCTGGAGTACCACGCTCCTCCACCACCACCACGTCGTCGTGCTGCTGCTGGACGGAGTCTTCCCCAACCTCTCCCTCTCTCCTTGCTGGATCAAGGCATGGGAGACGTCACCGGGCTGCATGTGTGGTGAACGCGGAGGTGCCGTCCGTTCGGCACTAGGATCATCGGTGATTTGGATCACGGCGAGTACGACTCCATCAACCCCGTTCACTTGAACGCTTCCGCTTAGCCATCTACAAGGGTATGTAGATGCACTCTCCTTCCCCTCGTTGCTAGATTACTCCATAGATTGATCTTGGTGATGCGTAGAAAATTTTGAATTTCTGCTACAATACCCAACAGCCGCCGCCCCTCCCCTAGGGAACCCTAGGGCGCCTCCTCCTCCTACCTTCCCCCTATATATAGCGAGGGAGAGAGAGGGCAGACGCACCCTTCCCCTGGCGCAGCCCTCTTCCTCCTCCAACACCTCATCCTCCTCCGTAGTGCTTGGCGAAGCCCTGCCGGAGAACCACGAGCTCCATCACCACCACGCCGTCGTGCTGTCGGAGTTTTCCCTCAACTTCTCCTCTCAACTGCTGGATCAAGAAGGAGGAGACGTCTCCCAACCGTATGTGTGTTGAATGCGGAGGTGTCGGCCATTCGGCGCTAGGATCATCGGTGATTTGGATCACGACGAGTACGACTCCATCAACCCCGTTCACTTGAACGCTTCCGCTTAGCGATCTACAAGGGTATGTAGATGCACTCTCCTTCCCCTCGTTGCTAGATTACTCCATAGATTGATCTTCGTGATGCGTAGAAAATTTTAAATTTCTGCTACGTTCCCCAACAGTGGCATCATGAGCTAGGTCTATGCGTAGTTTCTATGCACGAGTAGAACACAAAGCAGTTGTGGGCATCGATTTTGTCAATTTACTTGCCGTTATTAGTCTTATCTTGATTCGGCGGCATCGTGGGATGAAGCGGCCCGGACCGACCTTACACGTACTCTTACGTGAGTCTGGTTCCACCGACTGACATGCACTAGTTGCATAAGGTGGCTAGCGGGTGTCTGTCTCTCCCACTTTAGTCGGATCGGATTCGATGAAAAGGGTCCTTATGAAGGGTAAATAGAAATTGGCATATCACGTTGTGGTTTTGGCATAGGTAAGAAACGTTCTTGCTAGAAACCTATAGCAGCCACGTAAAAACTTGCAACAACAATTAGAGGACGTCTAACTTGTTTTTGCAGCATATGCCTTGTGATGTGATATGTCCAAAAGGATGTGATGAATGATATATGTGATGTATGAGAGTGATCATGTTCTTGTAATAGGAATCACGACTTGCATGTCGATGAGTATGACAACCGGCAGGAGCCATAGGAGTTGTCTTAATTTATTTATGACATGCGTGTCAACATAAACGTCATGTAATTACTTTACTTTATTGCTAAAGCGTTAGCCATAGTAGTAGAAGTAATAGATGACGAGACAACTTCAAGAAGACACGATAATGGAGATCATGATGATGGAGATCATGGTGTCATGCCGGTGACAATGATGATCATGGAGCCCCGAAGATGGAGATCAAAAGGAGCAAAATGATATTGGCCATATCATGTCACTATTTTATTGCATGTGATGTTTATCATGTTTTACATCTTATTTGCTTAGAACGGCGGTAGCTTAAATAAGATGATCCCTCTCTAAAATTTCAAGAAAAGTGTTCCCCCTAACTGTGCACCGTTGCGAAGGTTCGTCAGTTCGAAGCACCATGTCATGATCGGGTGTGATAGATTCTAACGTTCGAATACAACGGGTGTTGACGAGCCTAGCATGTACAGACATGGCCTCGGGACACATGCGAAACACTTAGGTTGACTTGACGAGCCTAGCATGTACAGACATGGCCTCGGAACACGGAAGACCGAAAGGTCGAACATGAGTTGTATAGAAGATACGATCAACATGAGATGTTCACCGTTGATGACTAGTCTGTCTCACGTGATGATCGGACATGGCCTAGTCGATTCGGATCATGTTTCACTTAGATGACTAGAGGGATGTCTATCTGAGTGGGAGTTCATTAAATAATTTGATTAGATGGACTCAATTATCATGAACATAGTCTAAATTGTCTTCGCAAATATGTTGTAGATAAATAGCTCACGTTGTAGCTCCCTGTTTCAATACGTTCCTAGAGAAAGATTAAGTTGAAAGATATTGTAAGCAATGATGCGGACTAGGTCCGTAGTCCGAGGAGTGTCCTCACTGCTACACATAAGGCTTACGTCTTTGATGCACCGCTCGATGTGCGAACCCCTACAACGTCGTCTGTGGATGTTGTGAACACCTAACAGACACATCCTGATGACTACTTGATAGTTTAGTGCACCATACTTTACGGCTTAGAATCGGGATTCCAATGACGTTTTGAACGCCATAGAACATATGAGATGTTCCAAGAGCTGAAATTGGGATTTCAGGCTCATGCCCGTGTTGAGAAGTGTGAGACCTCTGACAAGTTCTTTTGCCAACAAGATGGAGGAGAATAGCTCAGCTAGTGAGCATGTGCTCAGAATGTCTAGGTGCTACAATCACTTAAATCAAGTGGGAGTTAAACTTCCAGCTAAGATAGTGATTGATAGAGTTCTCTAGCCACTATCACTAAGCTACTAGATCTTCGTGATGAACTATGACATGCAAGGGATGGAGTTGATCCCGGAGCTGTTCGCAGTGCTTAAGACCGCAAAAGGTAGAAATCAAGAAGGAGCATCAAGTGTTGACGGTTTAACAAGACCACTGGTTTCAAGAAGGGCAAGGGCTAGAAGGGAAACTTCATGGATGGAAAACCAGTTGCCGCTCCAGTGAAGGATCCCAAGGTTGAACCCAAACCCGAGACTAAGTGCTTCTATTGTAAGGGGAACGGTCACTGGTAGCGGAATTACCCCAAATGCATGGTAGATAAGAAGGCTGGCAACTTCAACAAAGTATATACGTGTTATTAATGTGTACCTCACTAGTACTCCTGGTAGCACCGGGGTATTGGATACCGGTTCAGTTGCTATTATTGGTGACTTGAAGCAAAAGCTACGGACTAAACGGAGACTGGCTAAGGGCGAGGTGACGATGTGTGTTGGAAGTGTTTCCAAAGTTGATGAGATCACCATCGCACGCTCCATCTGCCTTCGGGATTAGTATTGAACCTAGATAAATGTTATCAGGTGTCTACGTTGAGCATGAATATGATTAGATCCTGTTCATTGCAATACGGTCATTCATTTAAGTTAGAGAATAATTGTTATTCTGTTTACATGAATGATACCTTTCATGGTCATGCACCCTATGTGAATGGTTCATTGAATCTCGGTCGTGGTAATACACACGTTCACGCCAAAAGATGTAGAGTTAATAATGATAGTACCACTTTCTCGTGGCACTACCGCTTAGGTCATATTGGCGTAAGATGCATGAAGAAACTCCATGTCGATGGATGTTTGGAGTCACTTGATTTTGAATCACTTGACACATGCGAGCCATGCCTCATGGGCAGGATGACTAAGACCCCGTTTTCAGGTACAATGAAACGGGCAAGTGACTTGTTGGAAATCATGCATGCTGATGCGTGTGATCCAGTGAGAATTGAAGCGTGCGGTGGATATCGCTATTTTCTCATCTTCACTGACGATTTGAGTAGATATAGGTATATTTACTTAATGAAGCACAAGTCTGAAACGTTTGAAAAGTTCAAGCGATTTCAGAGTGAAGTTAAGAATCATCATAACAATAAGATCATGTTCCTACGATCTGATCAAAAGGGGATTTTCTGAGTTATGAGTTTGGCAATCACTTAAGACATTGTGGAATTGTTTCACAGTTGAAGCCACCTAGAACACCACAAGCTAATGGTGTGTCCGGACGTCGTAATCGAACCCTATGAGATATGGTGCGATCTATGATGTCTCTTACCAATCTACCGTTTTCATTTTGAGGTTATGCATTATAGACAGCTGCATTCACTTTAGATAGGACACCATATAAGTCTATTGAGACGACGCCGTATGAACATTGGTTTGGCAAGAAACCAAAGTTGTCGTTTCTTAATGTTTGGGGCTGCGATGCTTAAGGCTTCAGCCGGAGAAGCTCGAACCCAAAGCGGACAAACACATCTTCATAGGATACCCAAAGGTGACAGTTGGGTATACCTTCTATCTCAGATCCGAGGGCAAAATGTTTGTCGCTAAGAACGGGTCCTTTCTCGAGAAGGAGTTTCTCTCAAAAGAATTGAGTGGGAGGAAGATAGAACTTGATGAGGTTGTCGAACCTTTACTTCAACCAGAGAGTGATGCAACACAAAAAGATGTTTTCTGTGGCGCCTACATCTATTGAATAGGAAGTTAATGATAGTGATCATGAAGCTTCGGATCAAGTTGCTATCGAACCTCGTAGGTAGACAAGGATATGTACTACTCCTGAGTGGTACGGTAATCCTGTCTCAGATATCATGTTGTTGGACAACAAGGAACCTACGAGCTATGGAGAAGCGATGGTGGGCCCGTATTCCGACAAATGGTGGGAAGCCATGAAATCCGAGATAGGATCCATGTATCAGAACAAAGTATGGACTTTGGTGGACTTGCCCGATGATCGGCAAGCCATTGAGATAAATGGATCTTTAAGAAGAAGACGGGCGTGGGCAGTAATGTTACTGTCTATGAAGCTCGACTTGTGGGAAAGAGTCTTTTCACAAGTTCAAGGAGTTGACTACAATGAGAATTTCTCACCCGTAGCGATGCTCAAGTCCGTCGGAATCATGTTAGCATTAGCTGTATTTTTCAATTATGAAATCTGACAGATGGATGACAAAACAAGTTTTCTTACCAGTTTTCGTAAGAAAAAGTTGTATGTGATACAATAAAAGGTTTTGTCAATCCTAAGGATGCTAAAAGGTATGCTAGCTCCAGCAATCCTTCTATGGACTAGAGCAAGCATCTCGGAGTCAGAATACATGCTTTGATAGAGTGATCAAAGCTTTTAGGTTTATACAATGTTTGCTAGAAACTTGTATTTACAAGAAAGTGAGTGGGAGCACTACAACATTTCTGATAAGTATATGTGGATGACATATTGTTGATCCGAAATAATGTAGAATTTCTGGAAAGCATAAACGGTTGTTTGAAGAGTGTTTTTCAAAGGAAGACTTGGATAAAGCTGCTTACATATTGGGCATCAAGATCTATAGAGATAGATCAAGACGCCTGATGATACTTTCAAAGAATGCACACCTTGACATGTTTTTGAAGGAGTTCAAAATAGATCAGTCAAAGAAGGGGTTCTTACCTGAGTTGTATGGTGTGAAGTTGAGTAAGACTCGAAGGTTGACCACAGCAGAAGAAAGAGGAAGGACGAAGGTCGTCCCCTATGCTTTTGTCATAGGTCTGTACAGTATGCCATGCTGAGTGCTGCACCTGATGTGTGCCTTGCCACATGTCTGGCAAGAGGGTACAAAGGTGATCTAGGAGTGGATCACCAGATAGCGGTCAAAATTATCCTTAGAGGAATAAGGAAATGTTTCTCGGTTATGGAGGTGATAAAGAGTTAGACGTAAAGAGTTACGTCGATGCAAGCTTAACACCTATCCGGATAGCTCTGAGTAGAGATACCGGATACGTATAATGGAGCAACAATTTGGAATAGCTCCAAGTGGAACGTGGTAGCAGCATCTACAATATGACATAAAGTTTTGCGAAATACATAGGGATCTGAATATGGCAAGACCCGTTGACTACAACCTCTCTCACAAGCATAACATGATCAAACCCAGAACTGTTTGAGTGTTTATCAGATAGTGATGTGAACTAGATCATTGAGTCTAGTAGACTCTTGGATGTTGTTCACATGGCGATGTGACCTGTGAGTGTTAATCACATGGCGATGTGAACTAGATTATTGACTCTAGTGCAAGTGGGAGACTGTTGGAAATATGCCCTAGAGGCAATAATAAATTGGTTATTATTATATTTCCTTGTTCATGATAATCTTTTATCATCCATGCTAGAATTGTATTGATAGGAAACTCAGATACATGTGTGGATACATAGACAACACCATGTCCCTAGTAAGCCTCTAGTTGACTAGCTCATTGATCAATAGATGGTTACGGTTTCCTGACCATGGACATTGGATGTCGTTGATAACGGGATCACATCATTAGGAGAATGATGTGATGGACAAGACCCAATCCTAAGCCTAGCACAAGATCGTGTAGTTCGTTTGCTAAAGCTTTTCTAATGTCAAGTATCATTTCCTTAGACCATGAGATTGTGCAACTCCCGGATACCGTAGGAGTGCTTTGGGTGTGCCAAACGTCACAACGTAACTGGGTGGCTATAAAGGTACACTACAGGTATCTCCAAAAGTGTCTGTTGGGTTGGCACGAATCGAGACTGGGATTTGCACTCCGTGTAAACGGAGAGGTATCTCTGGGCCCACTCGGTAGGACATCATCATAATGTGCACAATGTGACCAAGGAGTTGATCACGGGATGATGTGTTATGGAATGAGTAAAGAGACTTGCAAGTAACGAGATTGAACAAGGTATCGGGATACCGATGATCGAATCTCGGGCAAGTACAATACCGCTGGACAAAGGGAATTGTATACGGGATTGATTGAATCCTCGACATCGTGGTTCATCCAATGAGATCATCGTGGAACATGTGGGAGCCAACATGGGTATCCATATCCCGCTGTTTGTTATTGGCCGGAGAGTTGTCTCGGTCATGTCTGCATGGTTCCCGAACCCGTAGGGTCTACACACTTAAGGTTCGGTGACGCTAGAGTTGTTATGGGAAATAGTATGTGGTTACCGAAGGTTGTTCGAAGTCCCGGATGAGATCCCAAACATGACGAGGAGCTTCAGAATGGTCTGGAGGTGAAGATCGGTATATTGGACGAAGGGTATTGGAGTCCGGAATTGTTCCGGGGGTATCAGGTGATGACCAGCGTGTCCGAAAGGGGTTTCGGAGGCCCCGGCAAGCGTTGGGGGGCCTTATGGGCCAAGGGGAGAGGGCACATCAGCCCACTAAGGGGCTGAGCGCCCCTCCCACCCCATCTCATGTAACCAGGAGAGGTGGGGGCGCCACCCCTAGGGCAGCCGCCCCTCCCGGCTTGGGGGCAAGTTTCCTAGGGGGTGGGGGCGCCCAAACCCATCTAGGGTTTCCCCTGTGGCCGCCGCCCCTCCCCTAGGGAACCCTAGGGCGCCTCCCCCTCCTCCCTTCCCCCTATATATAGTGAGGGAGAGAGAGGACAGCCGCACCCTTCCCCTGGCGCAGCCCTCTTCCTCCTCCAACACCTCATCCTCCTCCGTAGTGCTTGGCGAAGCCCTGCCGGAGAACCACGAGCTCCATCACCACCACGTCGTCGTGCTGTCGGAGTTTTCCCTCAACTTCTCCTCTCACCTTGCTGGATCAAGAAGGAGGAGACGTCTCCCAACCGTACGTGTGTTGAACGCGAAGGTGCCGTCCGTTCGGCGCTAGGATCATCGGTGATTTGGATCACGACGAGTACGACTCCATCAACCCCGTTCACTTGAACGCTTCCGCTTAGCGATCTACAAGGGTATGTAGATGCACTCTCCTTTCGTTGCTAGATTACTCCATAGATTGATCTTGGTGATGCGTAGAAAACTTTAAATTTCTGCTACGTTCCCCAACAGGGCCACCCACCATGCACGAGGGTGGGAGGCGCACCCTACCCCCCTGGGCACGCCCCCTGTCTCGTGGGCCCCCTGGCAGGCCTCTGGTGCCCATCTTTTGCTATATGAAGTCTTTTGCCCTAGAAAAAAATCAGAAGGAAGCTTTCGGGAGAAGCACCGCCGTCTCGAGGCGGAACCTTGGCAGAACCAATCTAGGGCTCCGGCGGAGCTGTTCTGTCGGGGAAGCATCCCTCCGGGAGGGGGGAATCATCACCATTGTCATCACCATCGATCCTCTCATCGGGAGGGGGTCAATCTCCATCAACATCTTCACCAGCACCATCTCATCTCAAACCCTAGTTCATCTCTTGTATCCAATCTTTGTCTCAAAACCTCGGATTGGTACCTGTGGGTTGTTAGTAGTGTTGATTACTCCTTGTAGTTGATGCTAGTTGGTTTATTTGGTGGAAGATTATATGTCCAGATCCTTTATGCATATTAATACCCCTCTGATTATGAACATGAATATGATTTGTGAGTAGTTACGTTTGTTCCTGAGGACATGGGAGAAGTCTTGCTATAAGTAGTCATGTGAATTTGGTATTCGTTTGATATTTTGATGAGATGTATGTTGTCTTTCCTCTAGTGGTGTCATGTGAACGTCGATTACATGAAACTTCACCATTATTTGGGCCTAGGGGAAGGCATTGGGAAGTAATAAGTAGATGATGGGTTGCTAGAGTGACAGAAGCTTAAACCCTAGTTTATGCGTTGCTTCGTAAGGGGCTGATTTGGATCCACATGTTTCATGCTATGGTTAGGTTTACCTTAATACTTCTTTTGTAGTTGCGGATGCTTGCAGGAGGGGTTAATCATAAGTGGGATGCTTGTCCAAGGAAGGGCAGTACCCAAGCACCGGTCCACCCACATATCAAATTATTAAAGTAACGAACGTGAATCATATGAGCGTGATGAAAACTAGCTTGACGATAATTCCCATGTGTCCTCGGGAGCGCTTTCCTTTATATAAGAGTGTGTCCAGGCTTTTCCTTTGCTACAAAAAGGATTGTGCCACCTTGTTGCACCTTGTTTACTTTTGTTACTTGTTACCCGTTACAAATTACCTTATCACAAAACTATCTGTTACCGATAATTTCAGTGCTTGCAGAGAACACCTTACTGGAAACCGCTTGCCATTTCCTTCTGTTCCTTGTTGGGTTCGACACTCTTACTTATCGAAAGGACTACGATAGATCCCCTATACTTGTGGGTCATCAAGAGTTTTCATACACTTATAGCTCTAGTGCATTTGTTGCATGGCAATCCTTACTCCTCGCATTAACACCTCTCCATTGCCTAACGATCAAGCCCCGTTGATGCAGACTTTCTTATACTTTTTGCCTTCCCTTATAAACTCCCATCATCATTCTCTTTGCCACCTAAAGTGCTAAGTCATTGGCTCACGCTCAATTATTGTGTGAAAGTTGAAAAGGCTGAAGTGAGAAAAAGCATGATTTATTTGCCTGGTTTGGCATTGGGGTTGTTCTTCATTTGATATTTCTATGCTAGGAAGACTAAGTGTGCCATGCATACCCACATTAAGTGTGTAGGGATCACGTTCTTTAGCAACTTTATTTTGAAAGGCAATAATTGTTTACTTGCATGTTTATGTATTATTGTTTTAATGTCAAATTAATAGACTATTGCCTTGAATCATTTGTATCCCAATATTCATACCAAGACTACATCATTTGATCAAGAACATGTTACGTAGCATTCAGCATCAAAATTCTTTTGTTTATCATTTACCTACTTGAGAACGAGCAGGAATTAAGCTTGGGGTGCTGATACGTCTCAAACGTATCTGTAAAAAAAATATTGTTAAATGCTATTATATTATCACTTTTGTATGCATTCTATGTCATTTTATATTATTTTTCTGGACTAACCTATTGATTTAGTGTCTAGTGTGAATTCGTATTTTTTCATGTTTTTGGTATTTCAGAAAATCCATACCTACAGAAGCCCAAACACGACAAAACATTTTGACCTTTTTTTCTAGAACATAAGAGACCCTAGAAGCTTCGGGGAAGGACCAAAAGACCCACGGGGGCCCCACAAGGCAGAGGCATGCCTAGGGGGGTAGGGTGCGCCACCCTGGCTTGTGGACCCCTCGTAGCTTCGTTTGACCTAATTCTTGGCCTATAAATTCCCACATATTTTGAAACCCTTGAAGCGAGATCCCGAAACAATTTTATCACCGTCGCAAGGCTCTGTATCGATGGGATCCCATTTGGGGCCCTATTCCGGCACTCTGCCGGAGGGGGGGTCATTGGGGAGGCCATCTTTATCAACTTTGCTGCCTCCATGATGATGTGTGAGTAGTTCTTTTAGGACCTATGAGTCCTTAGTAGTAGCTAGATGGCTCTCTCTCTCTATCTATCTATCTATCTATCTATCTATCTCTCTCTCTCTTGATCTTGATCTTCAATACAACGATCTCTAGGGAGATCGATGTAATTCTTGTGGCATGTTTGTTGGGATCCGATGAATTATGAATTTATGATTAGATTGTTCATTGAATTTATATGTATCTTTTGAAGTTTCTCTCTTTAGTAATTTTCTAACTATGTATGTTTTCCGATCTATGAGTTTTCTTTGACCAAGATAGATGAGTAGATCTTCAGAGGGAGTGGTGCATAGTAGTGGGTTCAATCTTGCGGTGATCTTATCCAGTGATAAAAGGGACAAAGACACGTATTGTATTGTTGTCACTAAGAATAAAACAACGGGGTTTTGGTATATTGATTTATCTCTTCCTGTCTACATTATGTCATCTTTCTTATTGTGTTACTCTATTTATTATGAACTTAATATTTTGAGATGCATGCTGAATAGCGGTCTTGGGATTGGAGAAATAGTAGTAGATGCAGTTGGATTAACAGTCTACTTGTCATGGACATAATGCCTATGTGGGATTTGTGCCATGAATGATAATAGTTATAATTTATGTTATTCTGTCAATTTACCAATAGTAATTTATCTACCATGCCACTATATGCATTCGAGAGAGATTCCTCTAGTGAACCTATGGCCCTCGTGTCTATTTTCTATCAATACAAAAAGTCCTACAATTGCTTTTTACTTTCTTTTATTGTTTTCTACTTTTCCCTATCACTCTTTGCTTTTGATATTGTAACTAGTAAGAACAAAGGGAGTGATGACCCCCTTGCTTTTGTTGGGTGCAAGCAATTTTTTTGTTTGTGTTAAGATATTGCTAAAGTTTTTAGCTTAGCGACTCCTACTAGTTCGATAAATCTTGTTTCTTAACTGAGTGAAATACTATCTGCTGCCGTGCTACATCACCCTTCCTCGTTGGGGAAATCCAACAACTCCTGCAGGAGTAGCATCGCTGTGTGCGAAGTACTCTTGATTATAGTTTATGGCTATGGGCGTGAAGACTACGAAGGAGGTGGCTATTGTTGACACCAGATTTTTGCATGGCACAAAATCCTATCAAGATGACATCTGATGAGAAAAGTTACAACTGCAAAGTTCTTCGTCTCGTCGAAAAAGTTGATTTTGATATAAAAATCGTCCCAATCCGAGTTTGTATGCAAAAGTTACAGCCATCCAAATACAGTCCTATTACGAGCCAAAAGTGGCGCGCCGCACCATCTGATAGGTAGCGCGAATAATAGTCTGTTTTGCGTGAGCGATTTGACCCTCAAGATGACCTCTGATCAAAAACCGTTCAACATGAAAGTTGCTTGTCTCGTCGAAACGGTCAAGATTGCTTTTGGGCTCGTTTCCATTCGAGGTCGTTTACCACCTCAAAAATTACCCGCAAGGTTCAATCAGTTTAAACCGGACAGTTTTGGAAAGTTCGGATAAAACCAATCCGAATTTGACTAGGGTTTTGGACGTGAATCCAAAGCTTTTTCCTTGCACGGGAAGTCCAGCCGCCTCTTATATACCTAAGGGGTGACGGCCGATTGAACAACAACACACAATCGTAAAACCTATCTACTTTTTACCCTAGTTTTACATCTCTCCCTTGTTCTTTCTCGCTTGCTCTTCGTGTTGAAGGGCAGCGATCCTTGGGGCTCTAGGGGCGGGCTGGCTATGGCCAAAAGGAGAAATAGTCCTGTTCATTATATTCCTCCTAGAATCCAAGGCATTTCGTCGGAATACATCCTGTCGGAACCGACCTAGGGCAGCCCATAGCCGATGTGCGTCCAAACGGGGTCCCTCCCGGGTGCGTGGGGTTTCGGGTGCTCAAAAACGCCTGCCGGATTGCTTGCGTACCGCGCTTCCAGACGGGTCTCCTTCAACGTGAGTTGCGGCGCATCACCCTCGGCGTTGGAGATACACGGTGACGTGTTCATGTGCGAACAGCTATAGAGATGGAGATGGCTCCTATAGATGATAGTGACGGCAGTTGTGAAGAGGTCATTTGGTGGATGAGCGCCTCCTCTTGACGAAGGGTTTTCTTCTCCTTATATGGCCCCAATGTGTGGAACCCTAGAAACCCTAACTAGGACAAGGGGATTTCTAGGGACGGAAGGCTCTCCTCGTCGCTCATTTCGGAACCCTAGGAATCCAAACTTGAACAAGGGGATTTCTGGGAATGGAAGGCTCTCCTTGCCGCTCATTTCATTTTGAAGGCTCTCTGATTCACTCGCTCGAGGAATAGACTAAAGTGAATTTTACTTATGGGTGACATAGGTGGATAAATACTCTTCAATGAAGTTGAAAAGGTAGGCGAATGTTTTTTTTTGTTATTTTGAACACGGTACAAGCGCAAACGCTCATATATATGCACATATACTCACTCTATGAACGAACGCATGCACATTCTACCTATATGGGCACCTTCAAGAGACTGAGCCAACACATCGTCTTGAGATTGATGAAGTCGTCACATACGCCTCTATAGTCAACGGGAATGTTTCATCTCACTAAATGAACCGAAAGTCCGGAATAAATTCAGGAAAATGCGAGCACTAACTTGGAACTTTCATGTGCTGGTTCCCGCAAAGAACCTAACCATCTGAGCTAGCCTCGGATCACAAAAGTTAGGGTATGTCGGCTGTGAAAATTGCACTACAAGAAGTTTCAGCTTCTTATGAAGTTGGTTTACTGGAAACTCCCGCCCTCTTTGGTTCAGCTTATAACTTCTGGACCGAAAAATTGGCAGCTGAAGTTGAACCAAACACAACCAGCAAGAGCTAAGTTGGAGGAGCCGACTCCCTCAGGTATGCCGTATGCATAATGCAAGGTTACAGGAACCACTCACGTAGTTACAGTGGTATAGAGCGCAAAATATGGACATGAGTGCACAAGCACTGTCAAATCTATGCAGCTACGAACAAGCTCAGTCAGGATTTGGTTCTTGGTTACAGATACAAGTGTACTTCAACTTCTAATACACAAGCTCACGGGAGCAGAGCGCCACATGACACAAGCCCAACTTGTGCAAATTTGTCATTTTTGTATCTCAAACAATGTTACGAATTTTGATTTGAATTTTTATGACAGCATACATTGATGTTATGTCAATGCACTAAAAAAATCAGATTTTTTCAAACATTTTTAAATGTGCAACGAAGGACCAGTGCACGGTAGCACCAATTGCCCCGGTTCACCAGATACATCCCCAATACTAGTTAGAGGTGATCAAATAGTAACATATTTACATATATAAATATATTAGAGAAGGTATAGCGCTAGGAACATATTACAAGCCGATAATTGCACATATACCTAATGCTTCCCGTGGTGAGAAAATACATCAAGACAATAACACTCATAAGAAAAGGCAGCAGAGAAATTAGCGCTGCCTGGCAGATTGCATCATTTTCAAACATTGCTTTCAGCAAATAAACTGAATTAGTAGGACCAAGGTCATCAATAGTAAAACCACAAGATCATGTGATCATAGCTTCTTGAGTACTACATCTATGCTGCACACCAGCACTCCCAAGTACTACTTAAAATGCGTCCATGTCAGGTTCAGTAGAAATCACAAACTTGCCCTCCAATAGGTAGCTGGAGGGAGGTGATTAAACTGATTATTAGAAATGCAGGAACCCGGCATTATATCCAGCTACCTAAACCCTTCAGGGACGTGCATACCAAAACCACGCTTCAGCTTCTCAATTCTATTCAGCAAAAGGGAGATGACTGTGAGTACATGCAATAACCATATTGGAAGCAATATAATCAAGAATATAACTGAAATTGCTAAATCCAAATGCTATCAAAATGGCTGCATAAACTTGGACTTTTTAACAATTGAAGAACCAAAATGTGGCAGCTGAATACTAATCTAGATGAGCAGTACACTAGATAAGGTCTGGAACTTGAAAGCTGGAGTTGCACATATAGTCGACTTGATAATTTAGTCCAATAAGATTTAGCAGCAACGACTGACAAATACGGAAAATTATTGTTTACTCCCCCGATCCAAAATGCAACTCATTTTAGCCTTTTCAAATGACAAATAAGGTCTAGTATCACACTTCTGCTCATGGTGTTCCTATTTAGCCTCTCATTAATTTCATATTGAGCAATAACTCTAGTATCTGATTGTACTGCCAAAAAAAACTCTAGTGTTTATTGTAGAAATAAATAAATGGTAATATTGCTACCTATACCCTTAATCTTGTGCCCAACTCTAAAAGAACCTACCTTTTGGATTGGAGAGAGTGACCTCCTCAAATAAAGTTCAAAACTTGGAAGTACAGTTAAAGTGGAGTATCTAATAAGGTGAGTTCATGCTAAAGATTGGAGGGTTGTGACTAGGAGAAATAAGTCACTGAAATAGGTAAAAGTGTGTTATGGCTCAAAGTGATGCTCCAAAATGGCACTTTACTTAACAAGGATGGCTGGTAATATATCCAACGTTAGCACTTAACCCAGTTCTTCTAACTCAGCAGTTCCCAGAAACCAAAAATATAATTCCCAACAGAAAGCCAGGAGGCATATCGAGTATGCATGGCTTAGGACGTGACTCAAAACCCATGGCAAACTGTGGAATTTATCTTCCATTACACTCACTTAGCTGGTACATGATTTCCTAGGATGTTCACTTGTTTCTCCACCTTAAGCTATCCATGGGTCTACCCAGCTCCTCCTACCTCTTACAAACAGTCAAAAGACATGGCTCTTACGTACACAATCTCAAACTGCAGCATGAGCTCACACCACCGAGAACACACGGACTCAAATCCAAGCGAAAATGGTTTAATTGCCAATCACATAGATACCATCTCTTGCTTCCAGATTTAAAAGCCTATATAACCTTACATTTGGCAAAAATGTCAATGTTCATAAGTTGTTCACTCTCAAGGGACATGTCTCCAATCTCGTAGATGCTTGCGGGGGGAAATTGGCTGTGCAATGGCAAGATCTGCTGGATGTTTGCCACTCCACCACATTGACTGATGAAGGTGTGGATGCTAGGGGAAAAAGGGTTCAGTGTTATATCTATATACTAGCAAGATGCCCGTGCCGGAACATCAAGATGCATTTGTATGAGTAGTTTATCTAGTGAGAGAAAAGGATGAACGAGGAAAAGCCTTATTTGCAAATGTGGATAGGGGTGTGGGTATCTTTTTGCAAAATTGCCATAGTTTCCTTCCTATCCGTCAGATATAAATCGGACGGCCTATATTGTAGGATGGCAGGCACACCATCATCACCAACTCTGTTTTTTATAAGAGTAGAGATACACTTCCTAAAGGATGTTTGCCATGAGAAAGTTTTTAGACAATTGTGGTGCTTGAAACTCCCTTTAAAAGTGAATGGGAAGAATTTTAACTAGAGACAACCCCTTAGGGAAAGGAATGGATCATCATCGCTCTGCTCTTTTTGCGTAATAGTTGAAAGCATTGACCATCTCCTCTTCAGTTGCCCTGGCCACATCTGTATGGAGCATTGTTCAAATGTGCTTTTTCTTCACCTACACCTCACAGTGGAGTTGGGTAGGTAGGGGAACGGCTTAAAGAAAGCAGGGTGGGAACATGATATAGCTAAACTGTGTTTAGCTGCAATGTTTTGGACACTGTGGAAACCACAAACACTGCTTGTTTTGAAAACAAGCTACCTTCTGACCCCAGTGGGGTTATTTACCACATTTGCTATTGGCTTGACTAATGGGGTTATTTGTCAAAAAAAAACATAGTACCATGGACTTGGTAATAATATGATGGAGCACAAATGAAGCTTGTGGGGCTTGGACTAATGATGCTCTATGTTCATCCCAAAATCCTAACTGATGGAGAAGGATGGGCAATATATTTCAACACTCCCTCTCACGTCTAGGCTACTCCAGGCCTTAGATGCGGGATTGATATTTTATTGGCCCTGATACCATACTAAATTAATGCTCCGGCCAGTTCCTACAAATGTCTGAACTGATGGAGAAGGGTGTGCAATATATTTCAACAACTCTGGGTTGTACATTTACATATCTTTTTAACTAATTTTTTCAACAAATAATATCAGGATTTACGGTGTCCTACACTTTATTGGCCTCTTACTCCACAAGTCTGACTCCCTAGCAACTTCTACAACAAGCATGGAGACCAATTTGATGGCCACAAAAGCTGTGGTTTGCCACACTTGTGGCGTGAGCAAAATCGTGGTAGTCTGTGGAGGGCAGCGAAACATGCCCTAAATATCTTAGCAGCAAGGACATGCAGCCGTGCACAGAATGTAAAGGAACTTACGTGGGAGCAAGTTTGCCAAGACTGCGTAGCTTATTTCCAGCATCATCGGTAATATTTCCAGAAATCTCAATGGAATATGATTTGCCAGAGATACGTGGAAGTCCTCTTCCTACAAGCAAATCTAAATCTCTCTGATGAAGTTCTCTGCCATTGACAATGACATCAGTGTCTCCACCAGCACAATTTCTGGGCATTGGATAATTGAATTCTCTTATATATGGCTGCAAAGTAGAAACCATGAGAACACAATTTTATGAAAGCACCCTTGGTTAGAAAGAAGAACAGGATCTAGATCTTACAGGAATAATGCCAATACATTCTCTACCCATGATGCCCCAAAATCCAGCACGGCAGTCATACCTGCACCACGAACACAACAAACAGAACTGTTAATGTTGACTTAAAAGAAATCCCCCTGAACCAATAGAAGTTCATCATAGAGCGGCATGTATCAAACTAATTAGCTAGATAATACTAGGCCAGATTATCTAATTGATGGCTCTCTAGTATCCGTTACAAAATAAAAGCCCCAAGCCAAGTGAAAAATGAATGATATGAGGGGGAAATGGAGGTAAAAATCGACCACAAATCCAACAATAAACAGCATTTATGTTCATGCAAGTTGAAAGGTAAGAAGTTCAGTAATTGGCGTGATGATAATCATAACAGTAACAATTTGAATTCTATATGTGTGCAAAAGAAACATACTAGTTACCACCATGATTACCTAACTAAAGATATGAAACGTTAAACTTATCAGCCATTATTTCAGTTTCTTATGAAGAAATTAACAGATGATGGGGAGGAGGTACGAGTAAAAATACTTTATCCTTAGTGTTGTTGTGAATGATTGCATCTCACATCAAGCACTATTTTAAAAAAATGCTTGGTTAAAACTTAAGAGGAATGCTTTTTTGCAGCACTGCTATGACATTGCAATTTGCAAGGCCTTCACTTTCTCATTGCTCACCACAATCAATAGTGGGTTTCAGAATAGCTGTGAAGTGCAATCTGTATGAGATGTGTGTGTTGGGCCAAAAGTTATTGAGCCTCAACCATCAGCACGCCCATGAATTTGGTTTCTAGCTATCAGATATGATATGCCGAAAATAGTTTATTGTTTAGAAAAAAGACGGGGCACGTCTGCACACGGAGCTAAAAGCAAAAAATATGAGTCATGGAAGAGAATTCCATAGAGATCTGGTAGCCTTCTAGAACACATACTCATAATAGTCACCAGAGCATTTTCTGCTTTACCATCTAGAGATTCTGAAAAATAATTATGGCTTGTCTATCATAATTTCACTAAGCCAGGTTACTGCTATAAGACAAGCATTTTTTTGTCCTTATCAAAGTGAAAAATGAACAAAGTAAACCAGTCTGCACAGTGCAAACTAGTACAAGTGCAGCAGACTGTTCAAAAATTTAATTGCTGCTGGCGCTACAGAAATTACTTACCAGTATGAGCCAGGTTCAACAGGACCAGCTTTCTTTTCTGCCTTCTTAAGAGCTCTTTCCGAGATTGGATGGCCATTGATTGAAACTTTAACACTATCCATGGACTGGTTAAATAAAGAAAGGTCCTTGAACCCCTTCTTCAAGAAACCAGCAAAAAATGATGAATCCCCACTCTTACCAGTTGAGGATTGATCTTCATCTAAACCAGCCTCAGAAGAACCACGAGAAAAACCAGAATTTGTGCGCCCATTAACTGATGACCCACTCTCCGTTAGGGCATTGGCATCCTCAGCACATGGCTCATGCAATTTTCCATTATCTTGTTCCATTAGGTTTTCTTCATATCTCTCACTTGTGCTTGTACCTTCAAATTCAATGGCAGTGTTGGCATGTTTGAGGGCACTGTTGCTGTCTGCTGTGTTGTTTTTATCAAACTCATTACTTGTGTTCTCAACTTTCAGACCGCTTGTTTCATCTTCTTTGCTGTTGTGGTCATATTTCTTGCGTGTACCTTCACTTTCAGGACTGATTGTGACATCGGTTTTGCTTGTCCACCCATGCTTTTCATTTCCATTCTCAAGACTATCAGGGTCAGATTTTGTACTATTCTGCCCATGCATTTTGCTAACATCTTCAAGGCTAGAACAGTGATCTTCCTTGTTCTTTTGATCATGCTTTCTGCACATGCTTTCCTCTACAAATTCAGCTTCATTGACCTTTTGTTCACTTCCCATGCTGACACTCTCATCATCATTAACAATGTATTCTCCTTTGCAATTTAGGTCAGATTCATTATCCATACCTAAGTCCTCTGAACTATTGTGTTTTTCTTGGCTGCACAGTGGATCAACAAGTTTGTCCTCTAAAATTGGGGAACACGGGCTGACTGGACCATCTATGGAATGTTCCTCCTGACAATCTGCATCTCTTTCACATAATATATCCTTTGGGCTTTCAATATCTCCAGACCTGCCTGGAGACAGAGAGATACCATCTGCTTTCGACTGAATGCTCCTGTTTGAGCCACATTCTTTGTCAGTCCTTTCATGACTAATGGTGGAAGAAACTGAATTATCATCACCAAAATCTATGTTGATTTGCATGCTGCTGTGCTCATTCAAATTATAAAACGCAGAAGTGACATCATCATGATGCTGATGCTCAAAATCTCGCCTCATTCGATCATGTGAGCTTTGCTCAGTTTTGGACAAGCTGAAGGGCGGTGAGGATGTGTAGGGAATAGTCTTTCCTTTCATGCGCTTCACACTGATTATCTCAGAGCAAGACCCACACTGTAGCCTGTTTTGTTTCCACCCCATGCATTTTTCCATTGGCACCTGCAAGAGATTATAACAAGAACTGCAAACAACAAATGGCGCAGCGCCATGCATTGGCCGGCAGAGATGTTCTGCCTTCTTCCTAAAATACTCAGCCCTTTTCTTTGACACCGAGCGATGCGAGTAAAGCGATGATGCCACAGACCTTTGGTCATAATCTGATGAAATAGATGGTGACCTTTCAAACCGGTAGCATTCATGCTGCCCAGCGAAGTATCTGGCCATTGGTATGTGCTCTTCTTGTGGCGCAGGCCTCTGTCCATGCAGATAATGCGGGCTAGCACACGCATACTGATGGTAATTCCCATGTCCAATCCCACCGTTCTCCCACTGCCTCCCTGGGTACTGGCGATACCGCCCACTTGACTGCCTCGCGTACCTCTCCCCATGATCAGAGTGCTGCGGCTCACATGGGCTCAACGGCAAGCCATGCCCATACCGGGCACCATAGCGTGGGCGGTGATACCCGGG
This sequence comes from Triticum urartu, assembly GCF_003073215.2. Taxonomy (NCBI): domain Eukaryota; kingdom Viridiplantae; phylum Streptophyta; class Magnoliopsida; order Poales; family Poaceae; genus Triticum; species Triticum urartu. Next base: position 408,527,490 of record NC_053024.1, read on the forward strand.
TAGAGGTACCGGCTCGGGGAGGTCAGGGAGCAAGGAGGGCGGTCGGCGGCCCGCCCGACGGTGCTCCCGTGGCTGCTCGGCGACCTGGCAGGACCGCGTGATTTGGTCCCTCAGCTCGTCCAGCTTGCGCAGAAGCTCCACGGGGTCCTGCTTGAGCACGCCCCAGTCGACGGCCCTCTGGTCGCTGCATTGCGCGCGCTCCTGGAGCCCAATCCTCCGCCTGTACTTCATCTCCTTCAGATCGCCCATGGCGCCTCCCTCCCGTAGGCGTTCCGTCTCCTAGTTTCCTCGCCGGGCCGAGAGCGTCCAATCTGCGGGAAGGGATTAGAGCAGTGGATGAATAACAGATCAGCGCGGCGGATCCGACGAGCGGCGGGAAATGGGTTAAGTAAGATCCGCCACGGGCTCGGTGTGTCGGGAGGCCCGTCGGCGATTACCTTCGAAGAGAGCTCGTGGCGGCGAGGCTACGGCGCGGGGGGCGTGGCGGCGCCGCCGGGCCGACATTAGGGTTTGGCTGGGCAGCAGGAGGAGTCCGCCATGAGAGAGAATGGGGGCGGTACTTGAGTGGCAAGTGCGAGCGGTAACGGAGACGACAAGGGAAAAGAGGAGTAGTGCTTGGTTATATTTGAGCGGGCTCCGGAGGTGTCCGGAGGGACCGTTTTGCGATATCGAGATTCCTCGAGGGGCTCGAGCGCGGTGGGCGGTGGGGTAGCGTATGGATGCGGTCCTTCTGGCTGCGCCGCTGACGCAGGGGGTCAAAGAGCTGGGCCCACGTGGCGGCGAGCGGCCTGGGTGGGTACAGCTGGTGGGAACCGGGCGTGTGGGTGAGGCCTTCCCTTTCTAAAAAAAGCATTTTCCCTCTTGTCTTGTGGCCAGCACTAGAGATGCTGCTTAACCAAGTAATTAATCACGTGCTCGCCGTGCAAATCTAATGCAGCTAGTCCTAATGGTCTTTCTCATAATACTCCAAACATTGCGACAAAAGAATATATTTTTTTGCCAACGGAACATACGTTCCGCAATTTATCCGAAATTTGCCAAAAGCAAAGGTTACTCTCGTCTTATAATAAACATGCGTACGCCTAGGGCACTCAGCTCTTTATTATCATTGCCCTTTTTGCGTGCCGTTGCTTCTAGAAGTTTGATCCTGATTCAAGCTGTCATCCTCTCTCTCTCGGGTCTCGGCTAACGAAAGCATCTGGGGACCGGAAATTTCCCGTGTTGCCTTCGATGCGAGATGCTGCGGCCGTGGTTGGATCCACGCACTCCAAAGCAGCAGCCGTGTAGCTTTCGGGGCAGGAACAATCGGCAGGACGAGAAAAAGGGAGAAGCAAGCAAAGCAAGAATAGTACATACAGAGACGGCTCCGCGTAAAGGAGGCCTACTTTGTTGAAACATTTTGCCCAAACGCTTCGAGCGAGCACCACAAGTTTCCCCGAATTGGTGAAAGTATCTTTAAAGATACGAGTAGGAAACATGGAAAAGAAACCTATGGTTGGCTGCTACTGCATTTTGATCTGTCTTGGCCTGGCCTGGCCGAACGTCACGGGATTTATGCCCTAAAGTAAGTAAAAACAAGTGTAGGGGTAGCGGTAATTTCTAAAGAGAATCTGGGTATAGAACCTGCCGACCCAGAGAAAGTCACGTGGCATGTGATGTGATCAAGCGAGCGAAGGCCCATCCAAAACCTCCCTTGGTAGGCAAGGAAGCAAAGAAAGGTCTCCAGTCCAGATGTCGCACACCAACACGCGGCTTTCGGTCCTCTACCCAAAGGCGGAAACGTCGAGCAAAGCACGCACACGCACACGCACACGCACCGCAGCACTGCACGGACGGGTAACAGATAAAGTTGGTGATGATGGCATGGTATTCTCCCTCGCTGTCTTTTTCCGACGGTCTCGCGGAGTCAATACTTGACCTGACGGTAGATGCTCTGCTCTCCTACCACGTACGTGCTCACCTAGACATTCTTAGAGGAGGGCCGACGTGTGCTCCTTTTCCGTGGCAGATTAGCCTCGGCCATCTACTCGGGTTTGATCTGCTTTTCTCCGCTGGCGCAACGACAAATCAACTGGTGGTAGCAGTAAGCAGGAACGGGCCGTGGGAAAGGAAACGGGCGCTGAGGTCCAACCAAAATTTTAGCAGACGGCACTGGTGCCGCATGTGGGTTTGCCTGTGATTGTCAAGTATGGCTGCACGCTTCTGTCTCTGCGCTCTGCTGTGCTGTGCGCTGAAAAGACCTCCCGTCTCAGGTCAGCAGATCTTGGGCGGCGGCTTTGTTTCAAACTTCAAGTCCACCCTCCAACGCGTTTGCTTCGAGTATTCGTCGACGTTGCTACGGGTCCGTCGTTTCGTTACAGGTTAGACCATCTACAACCCACATGACAAATATGACCTCACAAACGTCAATAACCGGTCAGAGCAATTCCAACGGCCCGATTCAAACGGACGTCGTTTTTGTCCGTTTTTTGTCCGTTTAGGTCGGCCGCCCGCCCGCCGTCCGCCCTCTTTTAGTTTTGGATCGGCAGTGCGTCCAACGAGCCGACACATTTTCATGACCGCACACGTTTAACATCATGCCGTCGCCCTGATTTTGACGCTCCAGCATGCGGGAAAGGTTCGTTCGCGCTGGTTTTGGCGCTCCAGCGGCGCGCGCTCGCTATAAAAGAAGGCGCTCTCTCCATACTCTGTCGGCCGCCCACTCTCGTCGCCTCTGCGCCACCATGTCGATCCGCCGCCTACGCGCTTCGGATTTTCGCGGAGTCCGCAAGCGCCGCTCCGGCGCCTTCTCCGTCGAAATCTGGTTTCGCGAGAAACGTCTCGCCCTCGGCACCTTCGACACTGCAGAGGAGGCGGCCCGCGCGCACGACGCGGCGGCGTGGCGCCTCCTGAGGCCTCGTCGGGATATGAATTTTTCCAACGTGTCGAGCCAGCGGGCGCAGGATCTGGCGCCTCTCCCGCGGCTTTTCACCAACGAGGATCGTCGTGTCCACCGGAGGCGGCAGCGTCGCCTCGCCATCGCAGAGAAGGACGTGGAAGGCTTAGTGTTGTGGCGTGGAGGCTACCCGCAGGACATCGTCGACGAGCGCCAGTTCTACAAGCAATTGAGATCGGAGAGGGACGCGAGGAGAAGGAAGAGAGCCGCCTATGGGAGGACAAGCGTTCACGGAAGCAGGCAGCTCAATTGAAATTGAAGCTACGAGAAACGGCGGGTTGGGACTTTGAAGACGAGGCGTATGCTGACGCCTACATTCAAACATCAGAGGAGGACATTACCGAGTCGGAGTCAGAAATCGACGAGTAGTGGTCTTTTTCTTTTTATCTGTGTACGCTAGAATTATCTATGTATCCATTTTTATCTGAAAAAATGGCCGGCGGCGTCGGCGACGTAGCAGGCGGGCGAGGGTGTGAATCCAATGTGCCACCGACCAGCGGGCCCGGTGAGGAAAGAGGGTGAGCGCACGCGTCCGTCCCGTGTCCGCGCCGACGCAAATCCGACTCAAAATGGGCCTGGAATGGGTCGCCCGCGGACGAAAAACGGACGCACGTCCATTTGGGTCGGCGCGTTGGGCCGCCACTTTTGTCTGCGCCGACCCAACGGACGCGGGCGGACGAAATGGGTCGCCCCATTGGAGTTGCTCTCACACCTCAAATTAACACAACTGCATCGGACATCTCATACTAAATTTTAAAATTCATGCAAAAGCATGCAAAGGAAACAACCTACGTACTACATAGATCATCTAAGCTATTTCTCGTTGGAGATGTCGACTATCTCCGTGCCCGACTCCGGATACATGGGTGGCAGCTGCAGCTCCGGCACCTCCAGCTGCTCCGCTCCGACCTCCTTCTTCTCCTCTATCTTTGCGTCGAGTTTGGTGAAGAGCGCGTCGGTCGCCGTCCGCTTCTGTCGGAGGAACTGTCGGTTGGCCTCCACATAGGCCTCATTCTGGATGGAGTCCAGGATGGCTTGCTGCTTTGCCATCTCCGCGGCTTGGGCGACGATAAACTTCGCCTTCGCCTCTGCCTCCTCCGTGTCCAACCCCGGAGCAGGCTGCTCCGCCTCGTCCTCCTCCAGATCCGCCACCTCCATCGGCTCCGGCAGCTGCTCTCCCTCCTCCTCCGGCTCCGGCTAATTCAAAGGCAGGCGGCACGCCTAGCCTGGATCTCCTCCGCGATCTGCCTCCGGCGCTCCGGCATGAGCATAGCGTACGTGGTGATCTTCTGCCGAACCATGGAGATGCCGGGGAGCATGGGAGGGCGGGGGAGAGGAGGCGGATGGGCTCAGGTTGCAGCGCATAGAGGAGGGAGGTGGATGGGCTAAGGTTGGGGGACGTTGGCCAGCTTAAATAGATGGATTTGGCCTCGGGTCGGCGCCACGCGGCGTTCACATCGCGGTGATGGAGGAGGCGTCCGTCGAACCGCTAGGCTTCCTGGCGATTACGCGTGAGACCCCATCGTCAGTCCTACGTGGCGGATGCGTCCGGACGCCCTCATATCCTTCCCATATTTGGGTTGGATATGAGGGGTGCCGGTCAGCCCGGGCGTTTGTAGCCCGTTTGAGGCGTTCGTTTGGGTCAGATTTTCGTGACCGGTCAGTGACCGGGCGGGCCACCTGGGCGTTTGAGGCCGGTTTGTGGCACCTGGTTGTAGATGCTCTTAGGCCCCATCCGGTCCGAATGTGTCCGTTTACACCCAAACAGACAGACAACACTGCCCAACGTGCGACCGCATCCGCAAATAATGTCCATTTCTGGTCCGTCTCGACCCATATTGGGCGCAATTTTGATCGGTCTTTGCGATCAAACGGACACCGAACGGACGTGCACACGTCCTCTCGCTGTCCGCCTTGGGCCCGTGTGTCGGCCATAGTTGCCTCCCACCGACCCCATTTAATTCACACGCGTGGACAGGCCCACCGATCAGCCATCCAGCCGCCCCGGCCGCATCCTTTTTTATGGCAAAGCCATGGACTGGGAAGTCCACTTCCCCACACTATCACTATACCATGGCTCCCTCCATGCCCGGCACCGAACCCTACCCGCGCCACCCCACCTCACTCATCGTCGGCCGTCGCTTTGGGCTTCTGGAAGTAGGTGCCGGGCAAGAAGGGCAAGCACGACCATGAGGCAGGCTCATCTTCCACCTCACCGAGAAGCGCGACCACCCACTCCACCTCGCCGGCGGCATTCTCGATCTCCCCTCCTGCGGCTCTGGCCTGTTTTCGAGTGTACGTCAAGGTGGACGTCTGGTGCCAATACTGGCAAACATGCACCCCGTTGTCGTGGTGCGATGCCCACCTCCTCAATGGGTGGCATTTGAGCCTGGATCAGGTGTCGATCCCCCTTTCCCCATGTCGGCGAGCGGCCATGCCCTCCTGGAGGAGATCAACCACCGGCGCACCCACATCCCGCTCCAGTACCTCGCCGATCGGTGCTATGACGTCGACTCACCGGTCTGTGGCACTTGGTTCCAGGACAAGCACAACATGCGCCGGCAAAACTTCTTTGTTGTCCATGATCGTAGCCCGACCCGCGCGTCACGTGTGCATGAGCCAAGCCCACCTAGAGTGTGCAGCCTCACGTCGACGCCCTATCCCTCCTCGTCGTCGCCGCCACTATCAACTTCCACCATGACAGGGAGGAGCGGCTGGTGCGGGTCGTCATGGAGGACTCCGAGAGGGAGTACAAGCGGAGCCGGGAGGCGCAGTCGATGGATTAAAACGAACTGGAAGGGTCAACATCGGCTGAGCAGGCGGCATGCGATGAATGTTCCGGGTAATTTTATAGATCTTATATGTTGTGACCGAGGTGTTGTAACAACCCCAGCCAAATTTGCGGCGCATGATGTGTGGCCATGAGCCATATCATTACTGCAAAAAATAATCCAAAAGCTAGGGGGAAACTTAATAAAGGACGCAATATGTAGTCGAACTTTTCTTGTAAAAAAACCCTATCTAGTTCTAATGACTGATTGGAAATAAAAGAGAAGTCGTAAATTGGCTAGCCATAGAAACGATGCAGTAGGGCAGCATTCTAGGGGTTTGGCTCCAGGCGGTTGTCCTTGGCATCTCGAATCCAGTACGCTCCTCCAATAAGCACATTGTCGATGATGAATGACCCATTCCACGGTGCAGACAATTTATGTTGACCGGGTTTATCTGGGTAGCATCGTAAGACCAGGTAGCCGATGTTCAACAACTTCACCCTGACCTCGCGTTGCTGGTATCGTCGTACCCGTTGTTGGTAGTGAAGGAAATATGCCCTAGAGGCAATAATAAAGTTATTATTTATTTCCTTATATCATGATAAATGTTTATCATTCATGCTAGAATTGTATTATCCGGAAACATAATACTTGTGTGAATACATAGACAAACTAAACGTCACTAGTATGCCTCTACTTGACTAGCTCGTTAATCGAAGATGGTTATGTTTCCTAACCATAGACATGTGTTGTCATTTGATTAACGGGATCACATCATTAGGAGAATGATGTGATTGACATGACCCATTCCATTAGCTTAGCACCCGATCGTTTAGTATGTTGCTATTGCTTTCTTCATGACTTATACATGTTCCTGTGACTATGAGATTATGCAACTCCCGTTTGCCGGAAGAACACTTTGTGTGCTACCAAACGTCACAACGTAACTGGGTGATTATAAAGGAGCTCTACAGGTGTCTCCAAAGGTACATGTCGGGTTGGCGTATTTCGAGATTAGGATTTGTCACTCCGATTGTCGGAGAGGTATCTCTGGGCCCTCTCGGTAATGCACATCACTTAAGCCTTGCAAGCATTGCAACTAATGAGTTAGTTGTAGGATGATGTATTACGGAACGAGTAAAGAGACTTGCCGGTAACGATATTGAACTAGGTATTGAGATACCGACGATCGAATCTCGGGCAAGTAACATACCGATGACAAAGGGAACAACATATGTTGTTATGCGGTCTAACCGATAAAGATCTTCGAAGAATATGTGGGAGCCAATATGAGCATCCAGGTTCCGCTATTGGTTATTGACTGGAGACGTGTCTCGGTCATGTCTACATTGTTCTCGAACCCGTAGGGTCCGCACGCTTAAGGTTTCGATGACAGTTATATTATGAGTTTATGAGTTTTGATGTACCGAAGGAGTTCGGAGTCCCGGATGAGATCGGGGACATGACGAGGAGTCTCTAAATGGTCGAGACGTAAAGATCGATATATTGGACGACTATATTCGGACATCGAAAAGGTTCCGAGTGATTCAGGTATTTTTTGGAGTACCGGAGAGTTACGGGAATTCGCTGGGGAGTATATGGGCCTTATTGGGCTTTAGAGGAAAGAGAGAGGAGAGGTTGGGCGCCCCCCCAAGGCCTAGTCCGAATTGGACTATGGGGAGGGGCTGCGCCCCCTCCTTCCTTCTCTTCTCCCTTCCCTTCCCTTGCCTTGACTCCTACTCCTACTACTTGGAAGGGGGGAATCCTACTCCCGGTGGGAGTAGGACTCCTCCAGGGCGCGCCATAGGGGCTGTCCCTCTCCCCCCTCCTCCACTCCTTTATATACGTGGCCAAGGGGCACCCCATAGACACACAAGTTGATCTTCGTGATCATTCTCTTAGCCGTGTGCGGTGCCCCCTTCCACCATAATCCTCGATAATATTGTAGCGGTGCTTAGGCGAAGCCCTGTGATGGTAGAACATCAAGATCGTCACCACGTCGTCGTGCTGACGGAACTCTTCCCCGACACTTTGCTGGATCGGAGTCCGAGGATCGTCATCGAGCTGAACGTGTGCTAGAACTCGGAGGTGTCGTAGTTTCGGTGCTTGATCGGTCGGGCCGTGAAGACGTACGACTACATCAACCGCGTTGTCATAACGCTTCCGCTGTCGGTCTACAAGGGTACGTAGACAACACTCTCCCCTCTCGTTGCTATGCATCACCATGATCTTGCGTGTGCGTAGGAATTTTTTTGAAATTACTACGTTTCCCAACAGTGGCATCCGAGCCTAGATTTTATGTGTTGATGTTATATGCACGAGTAGAACACAAGTGAGTTGTGGGCGATATAAGTCATACTGCTTACCAGCATGTCATACTTTGGTTCGGCGGTATTGTTGGATGAAGCGGCCTGGACCGACATTACGCGTACGCTTACGCGAGACTGGTTCTACCGACGTGCTTTGCATACATGTGGCTGGCGGGTGTCAGTTTCTCCAACTTTAGTTGAACCGAGTGTGGCTACGCCCGGTCCTTGCGAAGGTTAAAACAGCACCAACTTGACAAACTATCGTTGTGGTTTTTGATGCGTAGGTAAGAACGGTTCTTGCTAAGCCCGTAGCAGCCACGTAAAACTTGCAACAACAAAGTAGAGGACGTCTAACTTGTTTTTGCAGGGCATGTTGTGATGTGATATGGTCAAGATGTGATGAGATATAAGTTGTTGTATGAGATGATCATGTTTTGTTGAAGTTATCGGCAACTGGCAAAATCCTTATGGTTGTCTCTCTATTGCATAAGATGCAAGCGCCCAATAATTGCTTTACTTTATCGCTATGCGATAGCAATAGTTGCAAGAGCAATTGTTGGCGAGACGACCACGTGACGACACATTGATATAGATCAAGATGATGGAGATCATGGTGTCATGCCGGTGACGATAGAGATCATGACAGTACTTTGGAGATGGAAATCAAAGGCGCAAGATGATGATGGCCATATCATGTCACATATTTTGATTGCATATGATGTTTATCTTTTATACATCTTATTTTGCTTAGTTTGACGGTAGCATTTTAAGATGATCTCTCACTAATTATCAAGAAGTGTTCTCCCTGAGTATGCACCGTTGCGAAAGTTCTTCGTGCTGAGACACCACGTGATGATCGGGTGTGATAGGCTCTACATTCAAATACAACGGGTGCAAAATAGTTGCACACGCGGAATACTCAGGTTAAACTTGACGAGCCTATCATATACAGATATGGCCTCGGAACACGGAGACCGAAAGGTCGAATGTGAATCATATAGTAGATATGATCAACATATTGATGTTCACCATTGAAAACTACTCCATCTCACGTGATGATCGGACATGGTTTAGTTGATTTGGATCACGTGATCACTTAGAGGATTAGAGGGATGTCTATCTAAGTGGGAGTTCTTAAGTAATATGATTAATTGAACTTTAATTTATCATGAACTTAGTCCTGGTAGTATTAGCATATCTATGTTGTAGATCAATAGCTCGCGTTTAGCTCCCCTATTTTATTTTTGATATGTTCCGAGAGAAAACTAAGTTGAAAGATGTTAGTAGCAATGATGCGGATTGGATCCGTGATCTGAGGTTTATCTGCATTGCTGCACAGAAAAATTATGTCTTTGATGCACCGCTAGGTGACAAACCTATTGCAGGAGCAGATGCAGATGTTATGAACATTTGGCTAGCTCAATATGATGACTACTTGATAGTTTAGTGCACCATGCTTAAACGGCTTAGAATCGGGACCTCAAAGACGTTTTGAACGTCATGGACCATATGAGATGTTCCAGGAGTTGAAGTTAATATTTCAAGCAAATACCCGAGTTGAGAGATATGAAGTCTCCAACAAGTTCTATAGCTAAAATATGGAGGAGAATAGCTCAAGCAGTGAGCATGTGCTCAGATTGTCTGGGTACTACAATCGCTTGAATCAAGTGGGAGTTAATCTTCCAGATAAAATAGTGATTGACAGAATTCTCTAGTCACCATCACCAAGTTAGTAGAACTTCGTGATGAACTATGATATGCAAGGGATAAACAGAAACGATCCCCAAGCTCTTCGTAATGCTGAAATCGACGAAGGTAGAAATCAAGAAAAATATCAAGTGTTGATAGTAGACAAGACCACTAGTTTCAAGAAAAGGGCAAAGGGAAAAAGGGGAACTTCAAGAAAAATAGCAAGCAAGTTGCTGCTCAAGTGAAGAAGCCCAAGTCTGGTCCTAAGCCTGAGACTAAGTGCTTCTACTGCAAAGGGACTGGTCACTGGAAGTGGAACTACCCCAAGTGATTGGCGGATAAGAAGGATGGCAAAGTGAACATAAGTATATTTGATATACATGTTATTGATGTGTACTTTACTAGTGTTTATAGCAACCCCTCAGTATTAGATACTAGTTCAGTTGCTAAGATTAGTAACTCGAAACGGGAGTTGCAGAATAAACAGAGACTAGTTAAGGGTGAAGTGACGATGTGTGTTGGAAGTGGTTCCAAGATTGATATGACCATCATCGCACACTCCCTATACTTTCGGGATTAGTGTTGAACCTAAATAAGTGTTATTTAGTGTTTGCATTAAGCATGAATATGATTTGATCATGTTTATTGTAATACAGTTATTCATTTAAGTAAGAGAATAAATTGTTGTTCTGTTTACATGAATAAAACCTTATATGGTTACACACCCAATGAAAATGGTTCATTGGATCTCGATCGTAGTGATACACATATTCATAATATTGAAACCAAAAGATGCAAAGTTAATAATGATAGTGCAACTTATTTGTGGCACTGCCGTTTAGGTCATATTCGTGTAAAGCGCATGAAGAAACTCCAGGCTGATGGGATTTTGGAATCACTTGATTATGAATCACTTGGTGCTTGCGAAACATGCCTTATGGTCAAGATGACTAAAGACTCCGTTCTCCGGAACAATGGAGCGAGCAACAGATTTGTTGGAAATCATACATACTGATGTATGTGGTCCGATGAATATTAAAGCTCGCGACAAGTATCATTATTTTCTAACCTTCACAGATGATTTAAGCAGATATGAGTATATCTACTTGATGAAACACAAGTCTGAAATATTTGAAAAGTTCAAAGAATTTCAGAGTGAAGTGGAGAATCATCGTAACAAAAATAAAATTTTCTACGATATGATCGCAGAAGTAAAATATTTGAGTTACGTGTTTGGCCTTCAGTTAAAACAATGTGAAATAGTTTCACTAATCACGCCACCTAGAACACCACAGTATAATGGTGTGTCCGAACATCGTAACCATGCTTTATTAGATATGGTACGATCTATGATGTCTCTTACCGATCTACCACTATCGTTTTGGGGTTATGCATTAGAGACAGCTACATTCACGTTAAATAGGGCACCATCTAAATTCGTTGAGATGACACCGTATGAACTGTGGTTTGGCGAGAGACCTAAGCTGTCATTTCTTAAAGTTTGAGGTTGCAATGCTTATGTGAAAAAGTTTCAACCTGATAAGCTCTAACCCAAATCGGAGAAGTGCGTCTTCATAGGATACCCAAAAGAAAATGTTGGGTACACCTTCTATCACAGATCCGAAGGCAAGATATTCATTGCTGAGAATGGATCCTTTCTAGAGAAGGAGCTTCTCTCGAAAGACGTGAGTGGGAGGAAAGTAGAACTTGATGAGGTAACTGTACCTGCTCCCTTATTGGAAAGTAGTTCATCACAGAAATCTGTTCCTCTGACTACTACACCAATTAGTGAGGAAGCTAATGATGATGATCATGTAACTTCAGATCAAGTTACTACCGAACCTCGTAGGTAAACCAGAGTGAGATCCGCACCAGAGTGGTACGGTAATCCTGTTCTGGAGGTCATGTTACTTGACCATGACGAGCCTACGAACTATGAGGAAGCGATGATGAGCCCAGATTCCGCGAAATGGCTTGAGGCCATGAAATCTGAGATGAGATTCATGTATGAGAACAAAGTATGGACTTTGATTGACTTGCCCGAAGATCGGCGAGCCATTGAGATTAAATGGATCTTCAAGAGGAAGATGGACGTTGATAGTAGTGTTACTATCTACAAAGCTAGAATTGTCGCAAAAGGTTTTTGACAAGTTCAAGGTGTTGACTACGATGAGAGTTTCTCACTCGTACCTATGCTTAAGTCTGTCCGAATCATGTTAGCAATTACCACATTTTATGAAATCTGGCAAATGGATAAACAAAACTGCATTCCTTAATGGATTTATTAAATAAGAGTTGTATATGATGCAACCAGTAGGTTTTGTCAATCCTAAAGGTGCTAACAAAATATGCAAGCTCCAGCGATCCATCTATGGACTGGTGCAAGCATCTCGGAGTTGGAATATACGCTTTGATAAGTTGATCAAAGCATATAGTTTTATACAGACTTGCGGTGAAGTCTGTATTTACAAGAAAGTGAGTGGGAGCACTACAACATTTCTGACAAGTATATGTGAATGGCATATTGTTGATCGGAGATAATGTAGAATTATTCTGCAAAGCATAAAGGAGTGTTTGAAAGGAGTTTTTTAAAGAAAACCTCGGTGAAGCTGCTTACATATTGAGCATCAAGATCTATAGAGATAGATCAAGACGATTGATAAGTTTTTTCAATGAGTACATACCTTGACAAGATTTTGAAGTAGTTCAAAATGGAACAGTCAAAGAAAGAGTTCTTGCCTGTGTTACAAGGTGTGAAATTGAGTAAGACTCAAAACCCGACCACGGCAGAAGATAGAAAGAGAATGAAAGTCATTCCCTATGCCTCAGCCATAGGTTCTATAAAGTATGCCATGCTGTGTACCAGACCTATTGTATACCCTGTCCTGTGTTTGGCAAGGGAGTACAATAGTGATCTAGGAGTAGATCACTGGACATTGGTCAAAATTATCCCTAGTGGAATAAGGATATGTTTCTCGATTATGGAGGTGACAAAAGGTTCATCGTAAAGGGTTACGTCGATGCAAACTTTGACACTGATCCAGATGATTCTGAGTCTCAATCTGGATGCATATTGAAAGTGGGAGCAATTAGCTAGAGTAGCTCCGTGCAGAGCATTGTTGACATAGAAATTTGCAAAATACATACAGATCTAAATATGGCAGACCCGTTGACTAAAACTTCTCTCACAGGCAAAACATGATCACACCTTAGTACTCTTTGGATGTTAATCACATAGCGATGTGAACTAGATTATTGACTCTAGTAAACCCTTTGGGTTTTGGTCACATGTCAATGTGAACTATGCGTGTTAATCACATGGTGATGTGAACTATTGATGTTAAATCACATGGCGATGTGAACTAGATTATTGACTCTAGTGCAAGTGGGAGACTGAAGGAAATATGCCCTAGAGGCAATAATAAAGTTGTTTTATATATTTCCTTATATCATGATAAATGTTTATTATTCATGCTAGAATTGTGTTATCCAGAAACATAATACTTGTGTGAATACATAGACAAACTAAACATCACTAGTATGCCTCTACTTGACTAGCTCGTTAATCGAAGATGGGTATGTTTCCTAACCATAGACATATGTTGTCATTTGATTAACGAGATCACATCATTAGGAGAATGATGTGATTGACATGACCCATTCCATTAGCTTAGCACCCGATCGTTTAGTATGTTGCTATTGCTTTCTTCATGACTTATACATGTTCCTATGACTATGAGATTATGCAACTCCCGTTTGCCGGAAGAACACTTTGTGTGCTACCAAACGTCACAACGTAACTGGGTGATTATAAAGGAGCTCTACAGGTGTCTCCAAAGGTACATGTTGGGTTGGCGTATTTCGAGATTAGGATTTGTCACTCCGATTGTCGGAGAGGTATCTCTAGGCCCTCTCGGTAATGCACATCACTTAAGCCTTGTAAGCATTGCAACTAATGAGTTAGTTGCAGGATGATGTATTACGAAACGAGTAAAGAGACTTGCCGGTAACGAGATTGAACTAGGTATTGAGATACCGACGATCGAATCTCGGGCAAGTAACATACCAATGACAAAGGGAACAACGTATGTTGTTATGCGGTCTGACCGATAAAGAACTTCGTAGAATATGTGGGAGCCAATATGAGCATCCAGGTTCCGCTATTGGTTATTGACCGGAGACGTGTCTCGGTCATGTCTACATTGTTCTCGAACCCGTAGGGTCCGCACGCTTAAGGTTTCGATGACAGTTATATTATGAGTTTATGAGTTTTGATGTACCGAAGGAGTTCGGAGTCCCGGATGAGATTGGGGACATGACGAGGAGTCTCGAAATGGTCGAGACGTAAAGATCGATATATTGGACGACTATATTCGGACATCGGAAGGGTTCCGAGTGATTCGGGTATTTTTTGGAGTACCGGAGAGTTACGGGAATTCGGCGGGGAGTATATGGGCCTTATTGGGCTTTAGAGGAAAGAGAGAGGAGAGGTTGGGCGCCCCCTAAGGCCTAGTCCGAATTGGACTATGGGGAGGGGCAGCGCCCCCTCCTTCCTTCTCTTCTCCCTTCCCTTGCCTTGACTCCTACTCCTACTACTTGGAAGGGGGGAATCCTACTCCCGGTGGGAGTAGGACTCCTCCAGGGCGCGCCATAGGGGCCGGCCCTCTCCCCCCTCCTCCACTCCTTTATATACATGGCCAAGGGGCACCCCATAGACACACAAGTTGATCTTCGTGATCATTCTCTTAGCCGTGTGCGGTGCCCCCTTCCACCATAATCCTCGATAATATTGTAGCGGTGCTTAGGCGAAGCCCTGCGACGGTAGAACATCAAGATCGTCACCATGCCGTCGTGCTGACGGAACTCTTCCCTGACACTTTGCTGGATCGGAGTCCGGGGATCGTCATCGAGCTGAACGTGTGCTAGAACTCGGAGGTGCCGTAGTTTCGGTGCTTGATCGGTCGGGCCGTGAAGACGTACGACTACATCAACCGCGTTGTCATAACGCTTCCGTTGTCGGTCTACAAGGGTACGTAGACAACACTCTCCCCTCTCGTTACTATGCATCACCATGATCTTGCGTGTGCGTAGGATTTTTTTGAAATTACTATGTTTCCCAACAGGTAGAAGGAGGAATGTACCTTAGCTACGTCTCGTTCCCTGTCTAGGGCGTCTAGATCACCCCGTCAACTCTGGTCGGCCTCCCGTTTCTCGTACAGACATACTCGAGGTGCATCGTGTATGGGGTCACTAAGGATAATGGACTCAACGTTGTACACCATAAAAATGGTGTATAGCTCATGGATCGATTTGGAGTAGTTCGCAAGCTCCACAACATGGAGTTGTTGAGCTCGTCGCCCATTTGTTGTCGTCTTCCTCAAGAGATTGAGTCAGCTAAGGTTTTATGCCACTTAGAATCAATCCAATAGCATGTTTTACCTGCCCGTTTGTTTGAGGGTGGTAGGCGGAGGCGTAGTCAAGCTTAATGATTTGCTTGACGCACAACACTTTTACCTCCTCGACCGTGAAGTTGGATCCATTGTCCATGATAATGTTGTGAGGCATCCCATAATGGTGCACCACACCGGAGATGAAGTTTATCACCGGATTTGCCTTTATGGAGTGGTTCGACCATGTCTAGCCCCCAGACCGCTAACGGCCAGGCTATCGGGATTGTTTCTAAGGTTGTAGATGAAGAAAATATGCCCTAGAGGCAATAATAAAGTTGTTATTGTTTATTATTCATGCTAGAATTGTATTAACCGGAAACTTAGTACATGTGTGGATACATAGATAAACAGAGTGTCCCTAGTATGCCTCTACTTGACTAGACTGTTAATCAAAGATGGTTAAGTTTCCTAGCCATAGACATGTGTTGTCATTTGATGAACGGGATCACATCATTAGAGAATGATGTGATGGACAAGACCCATCCGTTAGCTTAGCATGGTGATCATTTAAGTTTTTCTGCTATTTCTTTCTTCATGACTTATACATGTTCCTCAGACTATGAGATTATGCAACTCCCGAATACCGTAGGAACACCTTGTGTGCTATCAAACATCACAACGTAACTAGGTGATTATAAAGATGCTCTATAGGTGTCTCCGATGGTGTTTGTTGAGTTGGCATAGATCGAGATTAGAATTTGTCACTCCGTGTATCGGAGAGGTATCTCTAGGCCCTCTCGGTAATGCACATCACTATGAGCCTTGCAAGCAATGTGTATAATGAGTTAGCCACGGGATGATGCATTACGGAATGAGTAAAGAGACTTGTCGGTGACGAGATTGAACTACGTATGATGATACCGCGATGATCAAATCTCGGGCAAGTAACATACCGATGACAAAGGGAACAACCTATGTTGTTATGCGGTTTGACCGATAAAGATCTTCATAGAATATGTAGGAGCCAATATGAGCATCCAGGTTCTGCAATTGGTTATTGACCGAAGATATGTCTCGGTCATGTCTACATAGTTCTCAAACCCGTAGGGTCCGCATGCTTAACGTTCGATGCCGATTTGTATTATGAGTTTCGTGTTTTGATGAACCGAAGTTTGTTCGGAGTCCCGGATAAGATCACGGACATGATGAGGAGTCTCGAAATAGCCGAGACATAAGGATTCATATATTGGAAGGCTACATTCAGACACCGGAATGGTTCGGGTCGTTAATGGGCCATCATGGGCCTTAGTGGAGAAGAGAGAGGGCCGGCCAGAGGTGGCGCCCCCCCCTTGCCCAGTCCAAATCGATGTTGTGGATTACAGACACCCCCCTTGCTCGTCGGGAATTGGACAAGGGGAGGGGTGTGACACCCCCGATTCAATCGTACACTAATCATACACGCAAATGTGTACGATTAAGATCAAGGACTCACGGGAAGATATCAGAACACAACTCTAGACACAAATTGAAATAATACAAGCTTCATATTACAAGCCAGGGGCCTCAAGGGCTCGAATACAAGCTCGATACACAAGAGTCAGCGGAAGAAACAATATCTGAGTACAGACATAAGTAAAACAAGGATGCCTTAAGAAGGCTAGCACAAAAGCAACACGATCGAAGAGGCAAGGCCTCCTGCCTGCGACCTCCTAACTATTCCTGGTCATCCGCGGTCTCCAAGTAGCAGTATCCGTCGGCGGTGGCGTGTGGCTCCAGAGATCCACCATCTGGTTGCATCAACCGAAAAGAAGAAAGAAGGGGGAAAAGGGGTAGCAAAGCAACCATGAGTACTCATCCAAAGTACTCGCAAGCATAAGATCTATACTAAGTATGCATTGGTATCAAATGGAAGGGTTTTATTTGTGGACTGAACTGCAGAATGCCAGAATAGGGGGGAGGCCTAGCCTATCGAAGACTAGCATCTTCAACAGCTCCAAGCATCTTGCAGCATGTAGAAGAGTAAAGAATAGCATTTTAATTTAACAAGCATGTTGTAGCATTAATGCCTAGAGATTCTTCCTCGACTCCCTGCGAGAAAGCAATCCCGGGGTCACATATCTCAAGTATCCATTTCTAGTTGTAATAGATCAGGATATAAGTCTGAATGTCTATTACCGTGGACACGGCTATTAATAGATAAATCTTCCCTGCAGGGGTGCACCACGTTTTCCAACACGCTTGATTACTCTGGCCGGACACACTTTTCTGGTTCAATGCCCGACCTCAGAAAATCAACACGTCGCAGCCCCACCTAGGCTCAACAGAGAGGTCCCCGCCGGTCTACATCCTAAGCACTCCGGGGTCTTGGGCCCATCGCCTGTTGCACTCCGGGTCGTTGTGTGCAGGGTGGATACCAGCACCACCTGTGTAGTGGATGGCACGATCCGACCGTGCCACAAAGCTGAACTGGACATCTGATAAAGCTTCGGCTGATACCACGACGTCGAGGCCCATATCTATTCTCGCATGGTGGTTAGTGCGTAAAGGCCAAAGGACAACTCAGAACAAATACCCAAACCCGTTAGTGCATTGGGGGCTCACGGAGACGAGCAGAGACTCATGATAATGTGACCCCGTCGCCCTGTCTCATGGACTTACGACAAGGGCCCAGACTGCCCGGTCGTGCCACGTAGAAAACTCGCGGGTGCTCAATGGCGGTCTCGGGGGTCTACCAGAGAGAAGTGGGGGAAGAAACAGTAAATACATAGCAAGCAAGTGGATAACAGGACAACAGGCAGAGCTAGACATGATCTAACGCATTGCTACACGATACCGGCGAAGGGGGAGAACATCCGGGAATGTTTCCCCGGAGTTTAGCATTTCGGACAGATGAACTGGAGGGGGAAGGTTGCATGTTCGCCATGCTAGGGATGCATGGCAGATGAACGGGCTGCGTATTCGGGTTCGTCTCGTCGTTTTGAGCAACTTTCATGTACAAAGTATTTTCATCCAAGTTACAAATTATTTTATATTAATTTTCAAAGTTTTAAAAGATTTTCTAATATCAATATCATTTAAATTAATTTAGAAAAGGAACATGACATCGGCATGGCGTCATCAATGTGTCAGCGATCAACTGACCAGCTGACCAGTCAACAGGGCCCACGCGGGGCCCACTGGCAGTGACTGGGCAATGCCTAGCCAACCGTTGACTGGGTCAACAGGGCCATGGGGCTATAGCGACCCGACCTCAGATGGTCAAGTCTCTGTGCTTAAGTGTCATCCCTGGATCGGTATGCTGACATACACAGTACTCGAGGATTTATAACAGAGGTAAATCACATGTAAAAGTAACGTAAAAACTATTACCTCAATCCAAAATAGCGGAAGTAACAAGGTTGTGGATTCCCATCAACACCAACGGCAAAGTTGAGTGTAGAAATCGTAACCCTAACGTATCACTTACTCGTCGTAAGAAATCCTACAACATGAGACGTTACAGCCACAAAGGGTTAGTACATTGAATGTACTGGCAAATTCACACCATAGAGAAATGATGAACAATGGCTATCACTACATGCATATATGGCTGGTGGAAAAGCTCTATGGTTATAAGGTTTTTGCGAAAAGCCAATTTTTCCCTACTTCAAAGGAATAAATTTTTATTTAACTATCATGGTGGTTGTTAAACATTGAGAGTGTAGACACCCTCTCAATCCCAATTAAACATCATCATTAAAACCCAACAAAATTAATTAAAGTCACATGATGAGATTCACATGATAATCCAAGTACTAGATACTCAAGACGTCCATAACCGGGGACACGGCTAACCATGATTAGTTTATACACTCTGCAGAGGTTTGCGCACTTTTCCCCACAAGACTCGATCTCCTCCGCTGGGATTCTCGCACTACATGGCGTTTGAGAAACGGATGACCGAGACATAGTCTTTCAGAAGCGCTAGCACCTTACGATCGGGTAGACAGTACCAACCTACATCCCCTACATCTTCTAGTCTACCACTTTAAGAGTTCGCACGACTTAGTCAACTATGCTAGAGCCCATAGTAGCTTGTGGCTACACACGGAAGTTTCTAGTATGAATAATCTCATGATCCCTTTGAGCCTGGGTGGCGGTCCATAAAGAAAAACAGGCAATCGCTGGAATACCCAGGTGCCTCAATCCACCCAGATGTGTGTTAAAGTTGTCACCTTAAGTAAACCATTAATTAACAATCTCACATCTGTCATGAATACTCTCAAACCCAATCCACGTCTACGAGCATAGGATAGCAATATAAGCAACGTAATAGTAACTACCAAGGTTTGAATGCAGGGCAATAGGTTCCTACCTCATCAACTACTTCCCAATACCCACATGTTATCAATCCTACTCATGCAATGTTTGAGGTTGAAACTAATGCATAAAAACTGGGTATCAAAGGAATATGATCAAAGTGTGAACTTGCCTGCAATGTTCATGAAGATGATTTGCACTCAAAACTCCTGATAGTTCTACTCATCACACTCCACTCAATCTATCGTAAGCAATCAATAGTAACCACACATAAGCAATCACTCAAAAGAGTCGGAAAGGACGAAGAACAAATCGAAAAACATCAAAACCAAGCAAATAACTCTTGGAACGTAAAACAATTTCTAACAGTACCAAAATTATGTGAATTTGGCCTTACCAGAAAGTTTAGGTCAAGAGCTTCGATTTGCAAAAAGAATCAACTAAAACGGAGTTACGAAACTCAAGTTATGATCAAACGAAGTTCAAACTCAAATCTGGTCTATTTCAAATTTTAAACTTTTCAAAAACATATTTGAGTTGGATTACTGGATAGTTGGGATCATAACGAAGAAGTGGGCGTTGGTTTCGTTGGTTTTGGACAAACGAGTAAAAAGTAGTGATAGATTGAAGATCAGGGACTAAACTATGAAGAAACTAATTACAAACGGGTCCCTGGCCGAAATTAAAAAGAAAAAGAAAAATCCTATCGAACGAACGTTCATTACCGAACGCTAAAGAACGAAAACCGTTCGCTACAGATCTAAACGGGTGAACCCTCGCTATTTAAAAAAAACCTAAAAAAATAAACCGCTGTAAAAGAAAAACCGAACTATATAGAAAAACCAGAGGTTTTTTTTCGGTTTATACTGGGCCGGGTGAGATGAACCAGCGGCGGCGGCGGTTTTCTCCGGTGAGGTGGGGCAGCGGCGATGGCGAACTCCGGCGTGGCGCGGCTTCACAGCGAGGGGCGAGGGCGGCAAGGTGGCGGCGGTGGCGCGCGAGGTGGAGGCGTGGGCGGAGTGCAGCGGCGGCGGCAGCGGCAGTAACTAGCGACGCGGGATGGTGAGAAGCAGCGATGCGGGAAGTGCGGCGGCGGCGGCGGTTGCTGCGAGGAGCGGCGCGGGGCGATGGGGCGCCGCTATTTATGGAGGGAGGCGTGCGGGAGGGGCAAATGGCGGCGCAGAGTCCGGAGGCGGCACGACGTCGAGGCGGCGGCGGACTCCCGAGCGGAGTCCTGCTCGGGGACGGAGGCGATGGCGCGCTGGGCCTTGGCCTGGCTTCGGCTGGGCCGGCCCAGTCGGAGGGAAGTTTTTTTTGTTTTTTTAAGACAGACAAAGAACATAATATAACTAAATAAAATAAAAAGAAACTATAGGCATATAATATATCAAAATTTTCAGAAAGAGATTTTCTACAACATGAACATTTTCCTAGCATTAAATAAAATCCACACAAATACAAATAATTCAAACAGTGCTACTGTCCTATTAAAATCCAATAAAAATCATTTAAAAAAAATACCAAAATGATTTCCAACTTATTTATCTCCAATTTTCTGATGTAGGGAATCATGTTACCAGTTTTATTTTTGGAGAAAAATAATTTGAAAAAAAACTCAAATAACTCCAAATTCAAAATAAATTCAAAAGAACTTTGAATTTAATTATTTGAAACTTCCAACTCATATTTCATATAATTTGAAGAAGTCATTTTATCTTCTCTCATGAAAATCATTGAGTTGCATAAAGTTTCAGAATTTGAAAATAGTTCCAAATGATATTCAAATATTTTCAACACCCCTTGTCATTTAAATAAATGGAAGAAGTCATGTCATCTTCTCTCCAGGGTTTTGTGGTGAAAAGAATTTGAATTCACGAAGATCACGAATGCAAAATGAAAGTTTGGGAAAGTCCTTTTATTCCCTCTCATTTAACTTTCAAAAAAAGTTCCGGATTCACTCACTTTCAGTCAATCAATCAAACAGTCAATCAAATCTATCTATTTATCATAACATTCCAAAATTTAGAATTTTGGGATGTTACAAACCTACCACCCTTAAAATGAATCTTGTCCTCGAGATTCGGAGAGGCTAGCAAGAAAAAGGTTAGGGTTTGGGGGTCTTCTCAAAATCCATCGATCATCACCGGCGTCTGGGGTGCTACCGCCCTTAGAAACATCATTACGGTGCCATCAATACTCATATACTCCATCCTTATTCTTGACAGGGTCGGTCTTCTCAGATCTTCAGGATAATTCCTCCTCTGGCTCTTCCCGTAGTGGCACAACCTTTACCACAATTCTTCTGTACTTTCATCCTGGTAAGGTTATTCCGAGACTGGGTCTTCTTAGCTGACGGGTCTGGCGCCAATACTAAACAAATATCGATATCTCATGGTGGTCAACAATTTATGGTTTCTCCTGCAGGAAATGAGTCTGGGCTGAACCTCACCGTATAACCTATGGTTGGCAAAAGCTGCCTTGTACCAGGGAAAATTGCTATACCATTCTAAGGTTCGAACAAGGTTTAATACTGTTGTCTCTCTACTATAGGTAAGTCACTCAGATTTACCATCCCATATAGCAAGGCAAATAATAAGAGTAAGTCGGTATGGTGATCAATCCATCCCGCACCCAAATCATTACCCTGTATACGGTTTAGCGAATCTCGCATTCTAACACTCGGTCATCCTCACAAGCATTGCAGAATTTCTCTTGTCGATGAACTGGGTTCGGAAAAATCCATTGATTCTGCAAGCCAAACAAACATCTATTGTTCCTTCACAACCCTCAGGTTTTGCATAACTCCTATAAGATCGTCGGTTGATAAAGTCGTAACTCCTTCCAGGGTTTTTCCTTCAGCAAGAGTGTGCTTACCTCTTGGCAGGTCTTGGGGCCTGTGGGTTATGGCCCATCTCATCACTTGTAGTCCTTGAACTTATCATCGGGCAACTGATCATTACTCCAACTTCCAACTTCCTAGTATTCTTAAATCCATTCCATTGTACTGTCTCTTCTTCCTTCTTTTGGCACCAACTAAGACGTGATTACTCAAACTCATCATGGGGTTTCAATTGCTCCATATTTCCGACATCATACCTCCTTTATATCGAATAGTAATTTATCCCTTCATCCTTGTGGGATATCCCACATACTGAGATAAAAACTTATTATTATGAAGTCCATATTCAACTTCGTGGAACATCATTATCCTTTCCAGGGTCAAGCGTTCTCATAGGGTAATATTGGCCATCTCTGCATGGCCCTTCTTCCACTGGGAAACGTGAAACACATCATGAACTCCTGACAGTCCTTCGGGTGACTCCAACTTGTTGGCCACTTCTCCCATACACTCCAAAACTCGGTATGGTCCTACAAATCTCGGGGCTAACTTTCCCTTAACTCCAAATCGCTTAACTCCTCGCAGAAGGGACACACGAAGACATGTTGTGTCTCTAATTTCATAGACCACCCCTTGCATTTTTGAGTCTGCATAACTCTTCTGCCTGGATTGAGCTACCTTCAGTTTATCTCGAATCAACTTAACATTCTCTTCTGACTCCTTGATCACATTTGGTCCAAACAACTGATGGTCTCCAACTTCATCCCACATACTCTTGGGGTATCACACATATCGAGACAAAACCCGTATTCATTTTGTCCGAAATCCACTCAGTGGGGTATCCTTATCTTTTCCAGGGGTCAAGGGTTCTTACAGGGTACTACCACCCTTAAAATGCACAAATCTTCCATAGACCATATTTATCATATCCTAAAAAATGGTCAAAATCCTTCTTCATAGAGTAACAACTCATAAATTCCATATCAGTACCAACGATGCTAACTTTATTCACTCTCAATTGATTACAATCTCTCGCTTTTCCATTACATGTCTCAACTCAACACCTCAATATAAAAGAAAAAATGTTCTCACTACTACTACTATACTTCTCACAGACACCACTAATTATCACAAGTCTCCTTCTCCTTGGGGCATTCTCTGGCAAAATGCCCTGCTCCATTACAACGAAAACATATTACCTCTGACAAGTCTCGAGGTTTCCTTTTTGGGCAATTGCTGAGGTAGTGCCCTGACTCCTT
The DNA here is from genome assembly GCF_003073215.2 of Triticum urartu. NCBI lineage: Eukaryota > Viridiplantae > Streptophyta > Magnoliopsida > Poales > Poaceae > Triticum > Triticum urartu. The sequence continues at coordinate 408,550,981 of NC_053024.1, forward strand.
ACACCTATAACAGGTGATATGACTCAGATCCTTCCTGGAATCCACTCTGCTTCTCTTTCTGGACTTTTCCATTCCAATTAGGGCTTCTATTTCCTGTGGGTCATACTCTACTTCCTCTGTCGGGAATACTACTAGATCCCCATTCAAACAATTCTGGGAGATGTGTCCTTCTTCTCCACATGAATAGCATGACTTGGTGCAGGGTTTAATTGGTTCTTCTTTGGGTGTGTCCTCCACCTCTTCCTTCATCAAAGTTTCTTCTAAAATTTCCATGAGGGCTCCTTTCATTACTTCTTTCTTCTGCTGGATGGTTCGTTGTACCATGGGGTAAATGTGACACTGAGCAGGATAGTGGGTAGTTCCTTCACACAAGATACAAGTAATCTGCCTAGTTGGGCATTCTTCAACTGGGTGACTTCCTTCGCAATTAGGGCATTCATCCTTGTGTTCTTTATGGGTGTGTCCTATTTCTCCATAAATCTTGCATGCATAAGGTTTCTTCATATCCTTTCCATAAGGCTTCAACTTCTGGGACACAAGCCGAAACTTTGGCAGAGTCAACTTGAATTATTTCCAAGTGGTTACTCCTTGCCATCCATTGATGGTTTGGTACATCCTCCACCAAGTAGCAGCACCTCTTTCAAAGCACTGAAGAGCATGCTGGGTCATATCATTTTCAACTATAGGGTCATTCTTCATGTGATTCTCCATGTTCTGAATTCATCGGTCCGTCTCCAATTGACTCATCGGTCTAGAAAATACAAGCTCATCTTCATTCATCCTCTATTGGGTCCATGGGTTTGGGGTAAGAGAGATATAGAGAGGGCTACACACAATACAACCAATAGTTTTGAAAAGAAAAATTTTATTGTGGCTGTCGAAAAACATCAAACAAATGACAGCTCACAATCGTTGCATCTAACGTAAGAATATAACAGGGGTTGGGTCTTCTAAAGGTCAATAAATCTTCGATGTCATCAAACTCTTCAAGTCTTGTTCATGTCTCCGATGGCTTCTTCCGATCATGCTTGTCCTTCTAAAATTCTTTTGCTAGATCATCTCTGTTGACGCGAAATCTCTCGTGACATCCTTTAATATTTCTGGAGTTGCATTCCAAACTTTTGGGTTTCATCAACCTCGACATGGACCATGATCCTACTGTCCTTCAGTTCATGTCGAATCTCTGGTATCTCGAGGTTTTGCTCCTCCATCTTGGCTACTTTCAGCTTCTGGGTCCTGAGTTCTTCATGAAATACTTCCTTGTCAAATACGACTTCCTGCAAGTCCATCTTAACTTATGCGCCAGATCCTGGGGATACACTGGCTAAGGTTAAAACTTCATCTTTTACTGATAGGTGCTCCATCATCCTTCTACCATCCAATCCTTCCAAATAAATGCATGCTTAACTCATCACGGTGACAATAGCATAAGCGGGCGATAACCTCATGGATAGCCGTGTTTCTGCTCTTGTCATTTCCATGAGCTATCTCTCCATAGTTGATATCTCCTGCCTTAGGGTTTTCCTTGACAGAACTTTGAGTTTTTAACTCTCCATGCTCCGGTCTTTCTCTGCCACACCTTGATCTCGGGTATTGACAGCTTCAATAGTCTGACAAGTTACATAGGAGTAGCATTCCTAGGTCATATAAATCTGGGAATTCTTCAGAGCCTTCAATTCTCCTAGTCTTCAGAGTCTTGAACAGTTGTAGTTTCCATTATCATAATGTATGGTAAAATCCTCTTCATTCCAAATGGTCTTACTTGTCCGATATCTTGTACTTCTTGGAGTGGTCTCATCAGTCGAATCTTCGAGTGGTCAAAAGAGGAAAGGGATATGGTCTCACTAAAAGGGAATTTTTGAATAAGCTCAGAAGAGAAGAGAGGTAAAAGATCCTTTTGAGAAAGAAAGTTTTAAAGAAAATCCTTTCTATGGGCTTGCCAGTTTCTAGGGTCACGTCCTACAGTCAACATGTGCTCTGATACCATCTTGTAGCGACCCGACCTCAGACGGCCAAGTCTCTGTGCTTAGGTGTCATCCCTGGATCGGTACGCTGACACACACAGTACTCGAGGATTTATAACAGAGGTAAATCACATGTAAAAGTAACGTAAAAACTATTACCTCAATCCAAAATAGCGGAAGTAACAAGGTTGTGGATTCCCATCAACACCAATGACAAAGTTGAGTGTAGAAATCGTAACCCTAACGTATCACTTACTCGTCGTAAGAAATCTTGCAACATGAGACGTTGCAGCCACAAAGGGTCAGTACATTGAATGTACTGGCAAATTCACACCATAGAGAAATGATGAACAATGGCTATCACTACATGCATATATGGCTGGTGGAAAAGCTCTATGGTTATAAGGTTTTTGTGAAAAGCCAATTTTTCCCTACTGCAAAGGAATACATTTTTATTTAACTATCATGGTGGTTGTTAAACATTGAGAGTGTAGACACCCTCTCAATCCCAATTAAACATCATCATTAAAACCCAACAAAATTAATTAAAGTCACATGATGAGATTCACATGATAATCCAAGTACTAGATACTCAAGACATCCATAACCGGGGACACGGCTAACCATGATTAGTTTATACACTCTGCAGAGGTTTGCGCACTTTTCCCCACAAGACTCGATCTCCTCCATTGGGATTCTCGCACTACATGGCATTTGAGAAACGGATGATCGAGACATAGTCTTTCAGAAGCGCTAGCACCTTACGATCGGGTAGACAGTACCAACCTACATCCCCTACATCTGCTAGTCTACAACTGTAAGAGTTCGCACGACTTAGTCAACTATGCTAGAGCCCATAGTAGCTTGTGGCTGCACACGAAAGTTTCTAGTATGAATAATCTCATGATCCCTTTGAGCCTGGGTGGCGGTCCATAAAGAAAAACAGGCAATCGCTGGAATACCCAGGTGCCTCAATCCACCCAGATGTGTGTTAAAGTTGCCACCTTAAGTAAATCATTAATTAACAATCTCACATCTGTCATGAATACTCTCAAACCCAATCCACATTTACGAGCATAGCATAGCAATATAAGCAACGTAATAGTAACTACCAAGGTTTGAATGCAGAGCAGTAGGTTCCTACCTCATCAACTACTTCCCAATACCCACATGTTATCAATCCCACTCATGCAATGTTTGAGGTTGAAACTAAAGCATAAAAACTGGGTATGAAAGGAATATGATCAAAGTGTGAACTTGCCTGCAATGTTGATGAAGATGCTTCCCACTCAAAACTCTTGATAGTTCTACTCGTCACACTCCGGTCAATCTATCGTAAGCAATCAATAGTAACCACACATAAGCAATCACTCAAAAGAGTCGGAAAGGACGAAGAACAAATCGGAAAACATCATAACCAAGCAAATAACTATTGCAACGTAAAACAATTTCTAACAGTACCAAAATTATGTGAATTTTTCCTTATTAGAAAGTTTAGGTCAAGAGCTTCGATTTGCAAAAAGAATCAACTAAAACGGAGTTACGAAACTCAAGTTATGATCAAACGAAGTTCAAACTCAAATCTGGTCTATTTCAAATTTTAAACTTTTCAAAAACATGTTTGAGTTGGATTACTGGATAGATGGGATCATAACGAAGAAGTGGGCATTGGTTTCGTTGGATTTGGACAAACGAGTAAAAAGTAGTGATAGATTGAAGATCAGGGACTAAACTATGAAGAAACAAATTACAAATGGGTCCCTGGCCAAAATTAAAAAGAAAAAGAAAAATCCTATCGAACGAACGTTCATTACCGAACGCTAAATATCGAAAACCGTTCGCTACAGATCTAAACGGGTGAACGCTCGCTATTTAAAAAAAACTAAAAAAATAAACTGCTCTAAAAGAAAAACCGAACTATATAGAAAAACCAGAGGTTTTTTTCTCGGTTTATACCGGGTCGGGTGAGATGAACCGGCGACGGCGGCGGTTTTCTCCGGGGAGGCGGGGCAGCGGCGACGGCGAACTCCGGCGTGGCGCGGCTTCGCGACGAGGGGCGAGGGCGGCAAGGTGGCGGCGGTGGCGGGCGAGGTGGAGGCGCGGGCGGAGTGCAGCGGCGGCGGCAGCGGCGGCAACTATCGGCACGGGACGGCGAGAAGCGGCGATGTGGGAAGTGAGGCGGCGGCGGCGGATCTCGCCGGGGCGGCGGCGGTTGCTGCGAGGAGCGGCATGAGGCGAGGGGCCGGCGCTATTTATGCAGGGAGGCGTGCGGGAGGGGCAAAGGGCGGTGCCGATTCCGGAGGCGGCACGGACGTCGAGGCGGCGGCGCGGCGGCGGACTCCCGAGCGGAGTCCCGCTCGGGGACGGAGACGATGGCACGCTGGGCCGGCCCAGTCGGAGGGAAGTTTTTTTTGTTTTTTAAGACAGACAAAGAACATAATATAACTAAATAAAATAAAAACAAACTATAGGCATATAATATATCAAAATTTTCAGAAAAAGATTTTCTAAAACGTGAACATTTTCCTAGCATTAAATAAAATCCACACAGATACAAATAATTCAAACAATGCTACTGCCCTATTAAAATCCAATAAAAATCATTTAAAAAAATACCAAAATGATTTCAAACTTATTTATCTCCAATTTTCTGATGTAGGTAATCATGTTACCATATTTTCCATATATATTATTTTTGGAGAAAAATAATTTGAAAAAAACTCAAATAACTCCAAATTGAAAATAAGTTCAAAAGAACTTTGAATTTAATTCTTTGAAACTTCCAACTCATATTTCATATAATTTGAAGAAGTCATTTTATCTTCTCTCGTGAAAATCATTGAGTTGCATAAAGTTTCAGAATTTGAAAATAGTTCCAAATGAAATTCAAATATTTTCAACACCCCTTGTCATTTAAATAAATAGAAGAAGTCATGTCATCTTCTCTTGAGGGTTTTGTGGTGAAAAGAATTTGAATTCACGGAGATCACGAATGCAAAATGAAAGTTTGGGAAAGTCCTTTTATTCCCTCTCATCTAACTTTCAAAAAAGTTTCGGATTCACTCACTTTCAGTCAATCAATCAAACGGTCAATCAAATCTATCTATTTATCATAACATTCCAAAATTTAGAATTTTGGGATGTTACAGGGGCCCAGTGGCAGCGACATTGGGGTGGGGCCCAGAGGTGCCCACGTCAGCACGACGATGGAAGTCGCGCGGCGACCAAAACGCACGGCGGCGCGGAGGAGAGACCGCTGGATTTTCGCTACGGTGGCTCAAATCGGACGCGGCTAGGCTCGTTCGGCTGTGGTCAATCTCTCGCATCCAACGGCGGTGGTCGCGGGGGCTGAAGTTGACCGGAGCAGTGCGCATCTTCGACGACAGCGGCCTCCGGAACACGGCTCGATGCGGGTCAGCAATGGCGGCTCGTTTGCGGATAAACTAAATAGCCAAGGGACCTCTACATGCGCGTGCGACGGTGATGGACTACTGCGCATGGCCATTTGGTCACCGGGAGGGGGCCGGCGACGAGCGTCCGCGGCGGAGGGCTCGGCCACAGCGGGGATGGAGGCTACGAGGTACGATCGTCGATGAGAAGGGCGGGGGGGGGGGGGAGATGGCAGGGGCTCACCGTGACCTGCAGGTGGGCAAAGCGGGCTTGAGGGAGAGCTCACCGGAGTGAATCACCGACGGAGTCGGCCGGGCCGAGGAGGAAGAATACGGCGATGGGAGCGCTCCGTTGCTTCCCGGCTCCAGGCGCTTGGCGTAGGCAGCATAGGCGACGCCGATGGAGCGTATGGACAGGGAGGCGCGGTGCGGGGAAGAAGGTGGTCGTGGCTATGGCGCGGCCATGGTGTTCACGGCGCTCGGGTGAGGTGAGCGGCCGAGACAGAGAGGGGGAGAGCGGGGTGGACCTGGGAGGCGAGACAGGGGAGTGGAGGTAGGTAGGGAGGAGGTCGAGGCATCGAGGGGAGGGGTCGACCTTATCCTCTTCGAGGAGTCGCCGTCGAGGCGGTCCGGCGGGGCTCGCCCCTATTGTGACCCCGGTCGGGGGAACAGGGGAAGAAGGCGACCCGGGGAGGGGCTGGGCCGGACCAGCTGGGCCTATCCCTGGTGGGCCGAGGCCCATGGGGTGCAGTGGAAGCTTTTTTTTCTTTTTCTTTTTGAGCCCTTTTTTGTTTCATTTAATTCAGGGCAATAAACCACTTTATAAAAACTTGGTTCACCACCAATATTAACAAATGAATATTTGCCACCTGATGAACATTTTAGTTTTGACATTTGAAACTTTTATTATTTTGACTTTAATTTAAATTTGAAATTGAACCAGTTTTGAATCTAAGCGGGATTTAGCAACAGTAATCGAGATGACATGGCACCATTAGCAGGGGATTACTGTAGCTTAAATATCCGGGCGTCATAATTCTCCTCCATTACAAGAAATCTCGTCCCGAGATTTTAGGAGGTAGACGGAAACAAAAGCGGGGTATTCATCACGAAGACGATTCTCACGTTCCCAAGTGGCTTCATCTTCAAAAGGATTTGACCACTGAACTTTAAGAAATTTGATAGCCCTTTGACGGGTGCGACGTTCAGCTTGATTGAGAACGTGGACCAGACAAATACTTCAGACTTTGATGATCGGTGAAGATCTCACAATGATTACCAAAAAGGTAATGTCGCTACAGCTTTTATTGCAAATTTAACCGCAACAAGTTCAAGGTCATGGACTGGGTAGTTCTTTTGGAAAGTCATGTGGAAATTCAAACGACTGGAGCATTTTCGATTCTCACAAGAGGAGAAGTGTTTAACGTATCCAAGGAATAATCCGTGATCCGTCATTACGAACAAGATGAGCAGGGTAGCCTACTACCTCACTTCAAGGATGTAGTAGATGGACGGTTTTAGTTGGCGCAAACGACAGAAGCGGTATGTGTTTTCAACCATTCCATTCCCAGAATGAGGTCGATATTGGAAGACTTCAAAACAAAGGGGGAAACATGGAATTCCAACCCTTCAATTTCAACGGGGACATTGTGACTAACCAAGGTGGTTCAACATTGGCCTGCGAAATGCAGCTTGGAATTCCGGTCAAGTGATAGCGGTTCCAACAGGTAAGGGATGCCTGTGGCTATCCCACCATTGAGCAGCGGTACCTTTCAGGTAGTAAGCCATGAGGGTGACATAGCTGGCAAGGGCGACATCAGCAGACTCCAACTCAAAAGTGATGTCGCGGAGCCAGTCATTAGCATCAAGGGGCTGAGTTGAGCTGAGGAAGAGGACATGGTTGAGACGCGCAAAGTATTGCCGGGTTACTCGGGCTGGTTGCTGATTCATATTGGGACACAGGAACTGAGCTATGACTCCTTCCATGAACTGGCGATTCAGCTCAACCGTTGTATCATTCCGGCCATGTATTCGGGCGATCACGACCAGCGGGTCTAACCATCCTGCTTAAATGCAACGAGGGGGGGGGGGTAGTTTAGCACGGGGTGAAGCAAGTGTATGGAGTCATTCATGAGGTAACCTGAACAATGAGAAAAGGTGCAGTATGTACAAAGCAGTAGTCATTAATGACACACATATACATATATACAGGGCCAATTACACGCTGTTAGTATGAGTTCGGACAAGAGAAACATCATAGACATACTAGGCAGCACGCATGCACGTGATGGAGGGATACCAAAACAAGACATGGCAAAGGCTACATCAATGTCAGGGAAAACCTCTAGAGCGAAGGATTTAAAAGTGATGATGCAGGGTGCCCTCGACATGAGGATCCTGCGGTCAGTGGACAACGTGAAGCAGATCTTGGCCCTCAATTCAAGAAAGGCGTAACACAAATCTCCGGATGGATGTGATCACGAGAACCTAGGGTAGAGTTAGCAAAATCATTTAACCCGAATAAAAGAGAGATCAGAATCCTAGAGTATAGACGAGGAGTAAAAGATCCTAATACCACCCAATGGCGACGTGGGCCCGTAAGCCACACAACCATGTTAGTAAATCAATTTTTCAAAGACTAGACTCAACTTCGTCCAAGGAGTTGGAAAGGGGGATCCTATAGGCAGTCGGCTCTGATACCAACTTGTGACGCCCCCGATTCAATCGTACACTAATCATACACACAAATGTGTACGATCAAGATCAGGGACTCACGGGAAGATATCACAACACAACTCTAGGGTCCGCATGCTTAACGTTCGATGCCGATTTGTATTATGAGTTTCGTGTTTTGATGAACCGAAGTTTGTTCGGAGTCCCGGATAAGATCACGGACATGACGAGGAGTCTCGAAATAGCCGAGACATAAGGATTCATATATTGGAAGGCTACATTCAGACACCGGAATGGTTCGGGTCGTTAATGGGCCATCATGGGCCTTAGTGGAGAAGAGAGAGGGCCGGCCAGAGGTGGCGCCCCCCCCTTGCCCAGTCCAAATCGATGTTGTGGATTACAGACACCCCCCTTGCTCGTCGGGAATTGGACAAGGGGAGGGGTGTGACACCCCCGATTCAATCGTACACTAATCATACACGCAAATGTGTACGATCAAGATCAAGGACTCACGGGAAGATATCAGAACACAACTCTAGACACAAATTGAAATAATACAAGCTTCATATTACAAGCCAGGGCCTCGAGGGCTCGAATACAAGCTCGACACACAAGAGTCAGTGGAAGAAACAATATCTAAGTACAGGCATAAGTAAAACAAGGATGCCTTAAGAAGTCTAGCACAAAAGCAACACGATCGAAGAGGCAAGGCCTCCTACCTCAGACCTCCTAACTACTCCTGGTAATCGGCGGTCTCCAAGTAGCAGTATCCGTCGGCGGTAGCGTCTGGCTCCAGAGATCCACCATCTGTTGCATCAACCGGAAAAGAAGAAAGAAGGGGGAAAAGGGGTAGCAAAGCAACCATGAGTACTCATCCAAAGTACTTGCAAGCATCGGATCTATACTAAGTATGCATTGGTATCAAATGGAAGGGTTGTATCTGTGGACTGAACTGCAGAATGCCGGAATAGGGGGGAAGGCCTAGCTATCGAAGACTAGCATCTTTAACAGCTCCAAGCATCCTGTAGCATGTATAAGAGTAAAGAATATCATTTTAATTTAATAAGCATGCCGTAGCATTAATGCCCAGAGATTCTTCCTCGACTCCCTGTGATAAAGCAATCCCGGGGCCACATATCTCAAGTATCCATTTCTAGTTGTAATAGATCAGGATATAAGTCTGAACGTCCGTTACCGTGGACACGACTATTAATAGATAAATCTTCCCTGCAGGGTGCACCACATTTTCCAACACGCTTGATTACTCTGGCCGAACACACTTTTCTGGTTCAATGCCCGGCCTCGGAAAATCAACACGTCGCAACCCTACCTAGGCTCGACAGAGAGGTCCCCGCCGTTCTACATCCTAAGCACTCCGGGGTCTTGGGTCCATCGCCTGTTGCACTCCGGGTCATTTTGCGCAGGGTGGATACCAGCACCACCCGTCTAGTGGATGGCACGATCCGACCGTGCCATAATGTTGAACTGGACATCTGAAAAAAGCTTCGGCTCATACCACGACGTCGAGGCCCATATATATTCTCGCGTGGTGGTTAGTGCGTAAAGGCCAAAGGCCAACTCATAACAAATAAAAGTGGAGTTACATAGAAGGATCATAAAGCAAAACTCACAACTATATCATACTAAAACCTTTATTCTACTAGATCAAGATATTATCAAAAGGATCGAACTAAGAAAAGCGGTAAAGATAAAAGTGATGGTGATACGATACCGGGGCACTCCCCCAAGCTTGGCAGTTGCCAAGCGGAGTGCCCATACCCGATGCTCGGTTCTTCTTTGTTGGTGAAGAAGATGGTGGTTTTGTTGATGGCGTAGGATTCTTCCTTAATTTGCGCTTGAGGACAGAATTTTGGTCCCTTAGGTCCTCGATCTCCTGCTCCAGGCTCAATATCTTTTTGCATAGTTCTTGTTTGTTTTCCTGCAAGAGGCGAAAAAGGATAAACTCGATCTTAGGTTTCTTTACTCTATCAGGGAGGCTTGACTTTTTGAACTCCACATGCATGTCCCCAGGTTGAGGTAGTGGGACTTCATCTTCATATGAGCTTGTCTCCTCCTTTCCCTTAGGTTCATAGTCCTCTTCTTCTTCCGTAGTCCTACCACAATGCTCCACATCCCCATAGACTTTAGGATCTACAAGGTAATCAGCCACATAGCTCTCTCCTTCCGAATCCTGGGACGACACGTTGCTCAAATCTGCAGCAGGACAGTTCGAAACAAAGACAGGAGATATTTGCGTGATACGGGAGTCAAAACCTCTGGGAGATTATATAATGTATTTTTACCGACCAAAATACGTAACATGTAAGAAAACGGAGTCTGGAGAGCACATGAGGTGCCCACGAGGTAGGGGGCGCGCCCAGGGGGTAGGGCGCGCCCTCCACCCTCGTGGAGACCTCGTGTCCTTCCCGGACTGCTTCTTATTTTTCTATTTTTCTAAATATTCCAAAACCTAAGAAAATTGCCATTAGAACTGTTTTGGAGTCGGTTTACTTACCGTACCACATACCTATTCCTTTTCGGAGTCTAAAACGTTCCCGAAAGTGTCCCTTATGAATTCCTTCGGGGTTACAGTTTCAATAACATTGGTTTCAACATTTACAAGATTACCTTGGATATAATGTTTAATTCTTTGACCGCTCACCACCTTCGGATTTGTGCCTTCGAAGTTGTTGATTTTTATGGCACTGGAACGATAGACCTCCTCGATAACGTAAGGACCTTCCCATTTAGAGAGAAGTTTTCCCGCAAAAAATCTTAAGTGAGAGTTGTATAGCAATACATAATCACCTACATTAAACTCACACTTTTGTATTCTTTTGTCATGCCATCTTTTAACTTTTTCTTTAAACAACTTGGCATTTTCGTAGGCTTGGGTTCTCCATTCACCAAGTGAGCTAATGTCAAATAACCTCTTCTCACCGACAAGTTTGAAATCATAGTTGAGCTCTTTAATAGCCCAATAAGCCTTATGTTCTAGTTCGAGAGGTAAGTGACAAGCTTTTCCATAAACCATTTTATACGGAGACATACCCATAGGATTTTTATATGCAGTTCTATAGGCCCATAATGCATCATCAAGTTTCTTGGACCAATTTTTTCTATATCTATTAACAGTCTTTTGCAAAATTAATTTGAGCTTTCTATTACTCAATTCTACTTGACCACTGGACTGTGGGTGATAAGGAGATGCAATTCTATGATTAACATCATATTTAGCAAGCATTTTACGGAAAGCACCATGAATGAAATGTGAACCACCATCAGTCATTAAATATCTAGGGACTCCAAACCTTGGAAAAATAACTTCTTTAAGCATCTTAATAGAGGTGTTATGATCAGCACTACTAGTTGGAATAGCTTCTACCAACTTAGTAACATAATCAACAACAACTAAAATATGTGTATATCCATTGGAGGCAGGAAAAGGTCCCATATAATCAAAGCCCCAAACATCAAATGGTTCAATAACAAGTGAATAATTCATAGGCATTTCTTGACGTCTACTAATATTACCAATTCTTTGACATTCATCACAAGACAAGACAAACTTATGGGCATCCTTGAAGAGAGTAGGCAAATAAAAACCGGATTGCAATACCTTGTGTGCAGTTCTATCTCCAGCATGGTGTCCTCCATAAGCCTTGGAGTGACACTTGCGTAGGATCTGTTCCTATTCATGCTCAGGTACACAACGTCTAATAGTACCATCTACTCCTTCTTTATAAAGATGTGGGTCATCCCAAAAGTAATGCCTCAAATCATAGAAGAACTTTTTCTTTTGCTGGTATGTGAAACTAGGTGGTATAAATTTAGCAACAATGTAATTAGCATAATCAGCATACCATGGAGCAGTGTGAGAAGCATTTATGACATTTAATTGTTTATCAGGAAAGCTATCATCAATAGGTAGTGGGTCATCAAGCACATTTTCTAACCTAGACAAGTTGTCTGCAATGGGGTTCTCAGCTCCCTTCCTATCAATAATATGCAAATCAAATTCTTGTAGCAAGAGAACCCATCTAATAAGTCTAGGTTTAGTATCTTTCTTTTCCATAAGATATTTAATAGCAACATGATCCGTGTGAATAGTTACTTTAGAATCAACAATATAAGGTCTGAACTTATCACAAGAAAATACAACTGCTAAGAATTCTTTTTCAATAGTAGCATAATTTCTTTGAGCATTGTCTAGAGCTTTAATAGCATATTGAATAACATTCAATTTCTTATCAACTCTTTGCCCTAGAACAACACCTACAACATAATCACTAGCATCACACATAATTTCAAAAGGTAAATTCCAATCAGGTGGCTGAACAATAGGTGCAGAGATCAATGCTTTCTTAAGTATTTAAAATGCTTCCACACAATCATCATAAAAAACAAATGGTATATCTTTTTGTAATAAATTAGTCAGAGGCCGAGAAATTTTTGAGAAGTCTTGAATGAACCTCCTATAGAAACCGACATGACCAAGGAAACTTCTTATACCTTTGATGTCCTTGGGACATGGCATCTTTTCAATAGCATCAACCTTGGCTTTATCAACCTCAATACCTCTTTCAAAAACTTGATGCCCCAAGACAATACCTTCATTAACCATAAAGTGGCACTTTTCCCAATTCAAGACAAGATTAGTTTCTTCACATCTCTGCAAAACTCGATCAAGGTTGCTTAATCAATCATCAAAAGAGGATCCATAGACGGAAAAATCGTCCATGAAAACCTCACAAATCTTTTCACAAAAGTCAGAGAATATAGCCATCATGCATCTTTGAAAGGTAGCAGGTGCATTACATAAACCAAAAGGCATACATCTATAAGCAAAAGTACCAAAAGGGCAAGTAAAAGTAGTCTTTGATTGATCATTGGCTGACACAGGTATTTGAGAGAAACCAGAATAACCATCTAGAAAGCAAAAATGTGTATGTTTGGATAATCTTTCTAGCATTTGATCGATAAAAGGTAAGGGGTAATGATCTTTTTTAGTAGCTTTATTTAATTTGTGGAAATCAATTACCATCCTATAACCCGTGATAATTCTTTGCGGGATCAACTCATCTTTATCATTAGGAATGACAGTAATACCTCCCTTCTTAGGGACACAATGGATAGGACTTACCCACTGACTATCAGCAACGGGATAAATTATACCTGCCTCAAGAAGCTTTAGTATTTCCTTTCTTACCACTTCCTTCATCTTAGGATTCAGCCGTCATTGATGATCAAGAACTGGTTTGGCATCTTCCTCCAAATTTATTTTGTGTTGACACAGAGTGGGACTAATGCCCTTAAGATCATCAAGAGTATATCCAATAGCAGCACGGTGCTTCTTCAGAGTTTTCAATAATCTCTCTTCTTCATGCTCTGAAAGGTTAGCACTAATAATAACAGGATATATCTTTTTCTCATCAAGATAAGCATATTTAAGAGTATTAGGCAACGGTTTAAGCTCAAACACGGGATCACCCTTGGGTGGAGGAGGATCCCCTAGGATTTCAACAGGCAAATTGTGTTTCAGGATGGGTTCCTGTTTAAAGAATACTTCATCTATTTCCCTTCTTTCATTCATAAACATATCATTTTCATGGTCTAGCAAATATTGTTCTAAATGATCATTAGGAGGCACGGCAATAGGAGCAAGACCAATAATTTCATCTTTACTAGGCAATTCCTCTTCACGGTGTTGTCTACAAAATTTAGAGAAATAAAATTCATGAGACATATCACCTAAACCAATAGTAACAACATCCTTTTTGCAATCTATCTTAGCATTAACTGTGTTCAAGAAGGGTCTACCAAAAATAATGGGACAAAAGCTATCTTGTGGGGAGACAAGAACAAAAAATTAGCAGGATATTTAGTTTTCCCACACAAGACTTCAACATCTCTAACAATTCCCATTGGTGAAATAGTATCTCTATTGGCAAGTTTAATTGTGACATCAATATCTTCTAACTCAACAGGTGCAATATCATGCATAATTTCTCTGTATAAGTCAATGGGTATTGCACTAGCACTAGCACCCATATCGCATAAGCCATGATAACAATGATCTCCTATTTTAACAGAAATAACAGGCCTGCCTGCCAAAGATCTAGGTTTATCTGTAGCACAAGGTTTAGCAATTCTAGCAGTTTCATCACAGAAATAAATAACATGCCCATCAATATTATCAGACAAGAGATCTTTAAAAATAGCAATATTAGGTTCAACTTTAACTTTCTCAGGAGGTGTAGAAGTTCTAATATTGCTTTTACGAACCACAGTTGAAGCTTTAGCATGATCTTTTATCCTAATAGGAAAAGGTGGTTTCTCAACATAAGCAGTAGGAACAATAGGATCATTATAGGTGACAGTCTTTTCTTCAACTTTAATAGGTGCAGCTACTTTTACTTCTAAGGGAGGATGATATTTAAACCACTTCTCCCTAGGGAGATCAACATGAGTAGCAAAAGATTCACAGAGAGGAGCTACTATCTCATAGTCAAGTCCATATTTAGTGCTAAATTTACGGAAAACATCGGTATCCATAAAAGATTTAACACAATCAAACTTAGGTGTCATACCTGACTCCTTACCTTTGTCGAGGTCCCAGTCTTCAGAGTTGCGTTTAATTCTTTCCAATAAATCCCATTTGAATTCAATAGTCTTCCTCATAAAAGAGCCAGCACAAGAAGTATCGAGCATGGTGCGATTGTTATCGAAAGCCGAGCATATAAATTTTGAATAATCATTTCTCTTGAGAGCTCATGATTGGGGCATGAATATAACATTGATTTAATCCTCCCACAAGCTTGAGCGATGCTTTCTCCTTCGCGAGGCCAAAAATTATATATATAATTGCGATCACGATGAACAAGATGCATAGGATAAAACTTCTGATGAAATTCCAATTTCAATCGTTTGTAGTTCCATGACCCTGTATCATCACATAGCCTATACCATGTCAATGCATCTTCCTTCAAAGATAAAGGGAAGACCTTCTTCTTAAAAACATCTCCGGGTACACCTGCAAGCTTAAATAATCCACAAACTTCATCCACATATATTAGGTGCTCATCAGGATGCGTTGTTCCGTCTCCCGCAAAAGGATTAGCTAGCAGTTTTTCTATCATACCCGAAGGAATTTCAAAGCAGACATTTTCATTTTTAGTAGGTTCAGTAGGTTGAGGAGCAACTCTTTGCTCTACTGGTTGGGGTGAAGATACCCCGAACAAGCCCCTCGGAGGATTACTTTCCATAGTAACAAGTGACAGTAAATTTCAGCACACTATATAAATTTTTCCTTACCAAATTCCACCTACCAAAGGCTCTTCACTCCCCGACAACGGCGCCAGAAAAGAGTCTTGATGACCCACAAGTATAGGGGATATATCTTAGTCCTTTCGATAAGTAAGAGTGTCGAACCCAACGAGGAGAAGAAGGAAATGATAAGCGGTTTTCAGCAAGGTATTCTCTGCAAGCACTGAAATAATAGGTAACATATAGTTTTGTGATAGGATAATTTGTAATGAGTAACAAATAACAAAAGTAAATAAAGTGCAGCATGGTGGCCCAATCCTTTTTGTAGCAAAGGAAAAGCCTGGACAAACTCTTATATGATGTAAAGCGCTCCCGAGGACACATGGGAATATCGGCAAGCTAGGTTTCATCACGATCATATGATTCGTGTTCTGTACTTTGATAATTTGGTATGTGGGTGGATCGGTGCTTGGGTACTGCCCTTACTTGGACAAGCATCCCACTTATGATTAACCTCTATTGCAAGCATCCGCAACTACAACAAAAGTATGAAGGTAAATCTAACCATAGCATGAAACATATGGATCCAAATCAGCCCCTTACGAAGCAACACATAAACTAGGGTTTAAGCTTGCATGCCTGCAGGTCGACTCTAGAGGATCCCCGGGTACCGAGCTCGAATTCGCCCTATAGTGAGTCGTATTACAATTCACTGGCCGTCGTTTTACAACGTCGTGACTGGGAAAACATACATCTCATCAAAATATCGAACGAATACCAAATTCACATGATTACTAATAGCAAGACTTCTCCCATGTCCTGAGGAACAGACATAACTACT
Source organism: Triticum urartu (assembly GCF_003073215.2). Taxonomy (NCBI): domain Eukaryota; kingdom Viridiplantae; phylum Streptophyta; class Magnoliopsida; order Poales; family Poaceae; genus Triticum; species Triticum urartu. Next base: position 408,567,114 of record NC_053024.1, read on the forward strand.
CACAAAGCATATTCATGTTCATAATCAGAGGGGTATTAATGTGCATATAGGATCTGAACATATGATCTTCCACCAAATAAACCAACTAGCATCAACTACAAAGAGTAATTAACACTACTAGCAACCCACAGGTACCAATCTCGGACTTGGAGACAAGAATTGGATACAAGAGATGAACTAGGGTTTTGAGAGGAGATGGTGCTGGTGAAGATGTTGATGGAGATTGCCCTCTCCCGATGAGAGGAGCGTTGGTGATGACGATGGCGATGATTTCCCCCTCCCGGAGGGAAGTTTCCCCAGCAGAACAACTCCGCCAGAGCCCTAGATTGGTTCCGCCAAGGTTTCGCCTAGTGGCGGCGGAGTCTCGTCCGGATAGATGGCTTATTATTTTTTCCTCATCGAAAGACTCCATATAGTAGAAGATGGTCATCGGAGGGCCACCAGGGGGCCCATGAGGTAGGGGGCGCACCCAGGGGGTAGGGCGCGCCCCCCACCCTCGTGGGCAGGGTGTGGCCCCCCTGGTGAACTTCTTGCTCTCAGTATTTTTTATATATTCTGAAAATGACTTCCGTGAAGTTTTAGGACTTTTGGAGCTGTGCAGAATAGGTCTCTAATATTTGCTCCTTTGCCAGCCCAGAATCCCAGCTGCCGGCATTCTCCCTCTTTATGTAAACCTTGTAAAATAAGAGAGAATAGACATAAGTATTGTGACATAATGTGTAATAATAGCCCATAATGCAATAAATATCAATATAAAAGCATGATGCAAAATGGATGTATCATTGATTTTGAGTGTTTGACGACAACGACATCGTCCTTATCGACCATTGCCTGTAGCTCAGATAACTCCTCAGCTGCTAAGGCCTCGGATTCGGCCTCAAGGGCCCAAGTCACAATCATGTCCTCGACTATGCATGATCGGTCGAGGTTTCCATCTACCGTACTCACGCCATTGGGCCCTGACATCTTTAGTTTCATATATGCATGGTGGGGAACATCATGGTGTTGGGGAACATAGCATGCAATTTCAAAAAAATTCCTACGATCACGCAAGATCTATCTAGGAGATGCATAGCAACAAGAGGGGGGGGTGTCCATGTACCCTCATAGACCGAAAGCGGAAGCATTAGGTTAACGCGGTTGATGTAGTCGAACGTCTTCGCGATCCAACCGATCAAGTACTGAACGTACGACACCTCCGAGTTCAGCACATGTTCAGCTCGATGACGTCCCTCGAACTCTTGATCCAGCAGAGGTTCGAGGGAGAGTTCTGTCAGCACAACGGTGTGGTGTCGGTGATGGTGATATAATTCGCGCAGGGCTTCGCCTAAGAACTACGTGAATATGACCGGAGGAGTAAACCATGGAGAGAGAGGCCACACACGGCTAGGACAATATTGATGTTGTCTCCAAGGGGTGCCCTGCCCAAGTATATAAAGGAGGGAGAGGAAGGAGGCCAGCCCTAGGGGGCGCGCCAAGTGGGGGGGGGTTCCTACTAGGACTCCCAGTCCTAGTAGGATTCGGCCCCCCTCTTTTCCTTCTCATGGAGGGGGAAAGGGGTAAGGGAGAGGGAAGAGGAGAAGGAAAGGGGGGGCGCTCCCTCCCCCAGTCCAATTCAAACTCCCTATGGGAGGGGGTGCGGCCACCCCTTGTGGGCTGCCTCCCCTCTCCCCTATGGCCCATGTAGGCCCAATACTTTCCCCAGGGGGTTCCGATAACCCCTCGGTACTTCGAAAAAATACTCGAACCACTCCGAAACCATTCCGGTGTCTGAATACCATCGTACAATATATCAATCTTTACCTCTCGACTATTTCGAGACTCCTCGTCATGTACGTGATCTCATACGGGACTCCGAACAATCTTCGGTCACCAAAACACATAACTCATAACACAAATCGTCATCGAACGTTAAGCGTGCGGACCCTACGGGTTCGAGAACTATGTAGACACGACCGAGACTCATCTCCGGTCAATAACCAATAGCGGAACCTGGATGCTTATATTGGTTCCTACATATTCTACGAAGATCTTTATCGGTCAAACCGCAATAACAACATACGTTATTCCTTTTGTCATCGATATGTTACTTGCCCGAGATTCGATCGTCGGTATCCTCATACCTAGTTCAATCTTGTTACCGGCAAGTCCCTTTACTCGTTCCGTAATGCATCATCCCGCAACTAACTCATTAGTCACATTGCTTGCAAGGCTTATCATGATGTGCATTACCGAGAGGGCCCAGAGATACCTCTCCGATACTCGGAGTGACAAATCCTAATCTCGATCTATGCCAACCCAACAAACACCTTCGGAGACACCTGTAGAGCATCTTTATAATCACCCAGTTACATTGTGACGTTTGATAGCACACAAGGTGTTCCTCCGATATTCAGGAGTTGCATAATCTCATAGTCAAAGGAATATGTATAAGTCATGAAGAAAGCAATAGCGATAAAACTTAACGATCATTATGCTAAGTTAATGGATGGGTCTTGTCCATCACATCATTCTCCTAATGATGTGATCCCATTCATCAAATGACAACACATGTCTATGGTCAGGAAACTTAACCATCTTTGATTAACGAGCTAGTCTAGTAGAGGCATACTAGGGACACTTTATTTTGTCTATGCATCCACACATGCATCAAGTTTCCGGTTAATACAATTCTAGCATGAATAATAAACATTTATCATGATATAAGGAAATATAAATAACAACTTTATTATTGCCTCTAGGGCATATTTCCTTCACACGGAACATGGCAAACGCTGATCGACGGAGCAACACATGGTAGCCGCTCTGGAATGGGGCTATATCAAAGATTAATGCCTCAACCCAATAATTATCGTGAGTTCCAAACACCGCACTAAGTGTGACTATTCTGGTGCAGCGTGCTTCTTTCTCAGTGATGATACCTTTAAAGATTGTCCTGCTCGCCTGGATGCAGGATCTGTCAAATTGGATCTTTTGCAAAGTATCCCGTAGATGAGGTTGAGGTTGCCGACGCCGTCCATCGGGGCCTTGGATAGACGTTAACAGTCAATTGCGGGGGCGAGGACAAGAGCCGCAACTCCTCGGTTGTGGACTGTAAACTCCCTTCGGCTGATCCTGATGATCGAAAGTGATCGGAATGTCCGACCACTTATTATTCGATGTTGTCGTGCTCTCAATGGTGTAGATCTCTCGAAGAGCTTTATTCGTTGTTTTTATGAGTAGTGCGTCTCATAGATCATAAGCACGTTTTGACCTCGGGCGGATATTGTCCTTGATCATGGTTGATTGCTATACCCTGGCTAATTCTGTTGCCGGGGTTGTCGAGGAACTCCAGGCCTCTGTTTGCCACCTGCCTAAGGACCCAACAGTTCCTGTCTTTGTGGGCGACTTGTTTGTCCGATGAGGTAGAGTGGATTGCGCACAACTGGTCAAGTATCGTGTCTAATAGCAAGCTTTGCAGCTGCCTACCCGAATTTTCCTTTGTGGAAGTTCTCTTATTGTCTATCGACATTGTTGCAATTGGGACGTCAGTTGCGGCAGGAGCGCCTACCTTCCCCTTCTGAATCGGGCAATTCCAAGCTAGGGTCTCGACACCATTGATTGGATAAACCAGCATCCTCCATGGTGCAATAGATTGTCATCAGGTCGGAGAGTTCGGCACACGCCCTCGGATGTTTATGGATGATCTCCCTACTGACCCCTTCATCATAAACATTGAGGCGGAATGCCGCTAGGGCTTCTCCGTCTGTATAGTCTAGAATTTCGATTTTCTTTAACAGAGAACATGTCTAGAATTGTCGGACATTCTCTCTTCTCTTCTGTACGACTAAGGCTAGGTCCCTGATGTCGGTTGATCCCGTGCTATCTGGGCATTTCTCTACATGGTGGTTGTGAGAGCAAAAGTTTGGCTCCGATCCAGTCTGGCATCGACATCGACGATGATTTTTCTAAGGATCGATCTGACATCAATCTTGGGTTATTTTGCACGCCAGATGTGACGACCGGATAATTAAGCTACAGTGAACCTATGCTAATGAAGCCACATCACCTCAGTTACTATTGATAAACTCGCGTTGATTCGAAACCGATTCAAATTCAATCTAAAAATCAAGTTAAACAATTGAAGTTTTCAAAAGTCAAAACCAAAATGTTCTTATGTGTCAAATAAATCAGGGGTAATGGAGAAACCACATTTTTATGAAATATTTAAATGCACTAAAATGATTAAAACAGGAGCAAAAACATTCATTAATGACTTTTATATTTTATAAAATACTAAACTATTTTATTTTGGAGCAAAACATTTTGAGCCAGTGGGTTAAATGATAGTGTTAATTTAGGATTTTGTTTTGTATTTATGTTAAACTAAAGTAATTAAAAGTAAAATAAAAACAGAAAAGAAAAGAATAAAAAGAAAAAATTGACAAAAGGATAAAAGAACAAGCCCCCAACTCGGCCTAGGCCCAGCAGGCCACCAGGCCGGCCCAGGCCGCCCCTACTTACACCCCACCTGGTCCACACCGAAACCCTAGCCCACCCCTCTCACCCATTTTTCCCTCCCCCGATCCAGATCTGGACCCAGTGCTGCCTCGACGCGCCCCAAGCTCGTCGTCATCGCCGTGCACCACCGCCGTCGCCGAAGGCTTCGCCGTCGTCGGACCTCCCCGCCTCATCCCGCCACGGCGTCACTGAAGCTGCCCTGCCATCGTCCCCATCCTCCTCCTCGACCCCTGCTGCCCATACCCCTACGCTCCCGTGGTGAGGCCCCGACCTCTCCCCTCTTCCCCTGTCAGACGCCATCCGCCATGCCCGACTGCGCCGTTGCACGGGCCACTGCCCCGCTCGTAAGCCCCGCCGCTATACGCACTCCACCGCGGCACCTCCGCACGCGCACGAGCACGTGCTCACGACCGCGACCTCCTCCCCGTGCCGCGCCTGGACCGGCGCCTCGCTCGCGGCCCTGCTGCTCGCTAGTGCACACTATCCCGACTCGCCGACGCTGTTGTCGCCTCGTCGGCCCGCGCTCCCGTCAACCCCCCTCACTCCGGCTCTGCCCCTCCCTGCCCCGCTGGTGTCGCTTGAAGCTACGTCGGTATTTCCCCAAAGAGGAAGGGATGATGCAGCACAGCGGCGGTAGGTATTTCCCACAGATATGAAACAAAGGTTATCGAACCAGTAGGAGAACCAAGCAACACAACATAAACAACACCTGCACAGAGATAACAAATCCTCGCAACCCGACGCGTTAAAGGGGTTGTCAATCCCTTCCGGGATACTGATAACCCACAAGTATAGGGGATCGCAACAGTTTTCGATAAGTAAGAGTGTCGAACCCAACGAGGAGCTAAAGGTAGAACAAATATTCCCTCAAGTTCTATCGACCACCGATACAACTCTACGCATGCTTGATGTTCGCTTTACCTAGAACAAGTATGAAACTAGAAGTACTTTGTAGGTGTTGTTGGATAGGTTTGCAAGATAATAAAGATTACGTAAATAAAAGTAGGGGCTCTTGTAAGTAAAGAAACAATAAAGTAAATATAGCGAGTGTGGAAAAGTGGTGGTAGGAGTTGCGAAATTGCCCCTAAGCAATTGACTACTTTACTAGACCGATAGCAAGTATTATGTGGGAGAGGCCACTGCTAGCATCTCATCCCTGACTTGGAATTCTATGCACTTATGATTGGAACTATTAGCAAGCATCTGCAACTACTAACATTCATTAAGGTAAAACCCAACCATATCATTAAGATATATTGGTCCCCCTTCAATCCCGTATGCATCAATTTCTATGCTAGGTTGAAGCTTCTGTCACTCTTGCCCTCCAATACATAGTCCTATCAACATACAACTAACCCTATGGTGTGATCCACGCGCGCAATCATATGATGGGCACCAAAGGACAACAACATAACCACAAGCAAATTAAATCAATCATAGCAATTCATCAACCACCGACAGGACAACGAAAATCTACTCAGACATCATAGGATGGCAACACATCATTGGATAATAATATGAAGCATAAAGCATCATGTTCAAGTAGAGGGTACAACGGGTTGCGGGAGAGTGGACCGCTGTAGATAGAGGGGGGAAGTTGATGGAGATGTTGGTGAAGATGGCGGAGGTGTTGGTGTAGATCGCGGTGATGATGATGGCCCCCGGCGGCGTTCCGGTGCCACCGAAAGCGAGGGGGAGAGAGCCCCCCTCCTTCTTCTTCTTCCTTGACCTCCTCCCTAGATGGGAGAAGGGTTTCCCCTCTGGTCCATGGCCTCCATGTCACGGGAGGGGTGAGAGCCCCTCCGAGATTGGATCTGTCTTTCCGTCTCTCTCTGTTTCTGCGTTCTCAGATTCTTCCCTTTCACCGTTTCTTATATTCCCGGAGATTCGTAACTCCGATTGGGCTGAAATTTTGACACGATCTCTATCCGGAAATTAGCTTTCTTGCGGCGGAAGAAGGGCATCAACCGCCATACGGGTGGCCCACGAGGGTTAGGGGCGCGCCTGGGGGGCAGGCGCGCCCTCCTGCCTCGTGGCCACCTCGGGCAGAGTCTCGCGTGGATTTTTCTTCCCAAAAATCATATATATTCCAAAAAAAATCTCTATCAGTTTTTATTCCGTTTGGACTCCGTTTGATATGGATATTCTGTGAAACAAAAACCATGCAACAAACAGGAACTGGCACTGAGCACTGGATCAATATGTTAGTCCCAAAAATAGTATAAAAAGTTGCCAAAAGTATATGAAAGTTGTAGAATATTGGCATGGAACAATCAAAAATTATAGATACGACGGAGACGTATTAGCATCCCCAAGCTTAATTCATGCTCGTCCTCGAGTAGGTAAATGATAAAAAATTGATGTGGAATGCTACCTAGCATAATCTTGATCATATGTCTAATCATGGCATGAATATTAAGATACAAGTGATTCAAAGCAATAGTCTATCATTTGACATAAAAACAATAATACTTCAAGCCTACTAATAAGCAATCACGTCTTTTCAAAATAACAAGGTCAAAGAAAGTTATCCCTACAAAATCATATAGTCTGGCTATGCTCCATCTTCACCACACAAAATACTCACATCATGCACAACCCCGATGACAAGCCAAGCAATTGTTTCATACTTTTGACGTTCTCAAACCTTTTCAACTTTCACGCAATACATGAGCGTGAGCCATGGACATAGCACTATAGGTGGAATAGAATGGTGGTTGTGGAGAAGACAAAAAGGAGAAGATAGTCTCACATCAACTAGGCGTATCAACGGGCTATGGAGATGCCCATCAATAGATATCAATGTGAGTGAGTAGGGATTGCCATGCAACGGATGCACTAGAGCTATAAGTATATGAAAACTCTAACTGAAACTAAGTGGGTGTGCATCCAACTTGCTTGCTCATGAAGACCTAGGGCATTTGAGGAAGCCCATTGTTGGAATATACAAGCCAAGTTCTATAATGAAAATTCCCACTAGTATATGAAAGTGATAACTCAAGAGACTCTCTATATGAAGAACATGGTGCTACTTTGAAGCACAAGTGTGGAAAAAGGATAGTAACATTGCCCCTTCTCTCTTTTTCTCTCATTTTTTCTTTTTTCTTTTTTTCTCTTTTTTGTAGGCTTCTTTGGCCTCTCTCTTTTTTTGGGCTTCTTTGGCCACTTTTATTTTGATAACCTCACATGGGACATTGCTCTAATAATGATGATCATCACACTTTTATTTACTTACAACTCAATATTACAACTCGATATCTAGAACAAGGATATGACTCTATATGAATGCCTCCGGCGGTGTACCGGGATGTGCAATGATCTAGCGTAGCAATGACATCAAAAAACAGACAAGCCATGAAAACATCATGCTAGCTATCTTACGATCATGCAAAGCAATATGACAATGAATGCTCAAGTCATGTATATGATGATGATGAAAGTTGCATGGCAATATATCTCGGAATGGCCATGGAAATGCCATGATAGGTAGGTATGGTGGCTGTTTTGAGGAATATATAAGGTGGGTTTAAGGTACCGGCGAAAGTTGCGCGGTACTAGAGAGGCTAGCAATGGTGGAAGGGTGAGAGTGCGTATAATCCATGGACTCAACATTAGTCATAAAGAACTCACATACTTATTGCAAAAATCTATTAGTCATCGAAACAAAGTACTACAGGCATGCTCCTAGGGGGATAGATTGGTAGGAAAAGACCATCGCTCGTCCCCGACCGCCACTCATAAGGAAGACAATCAATAAATACCTCATGCTCCAACTTCGTTACATAACGGTTCACCATACGTGCATGCTGCGGGAATCACAAACCTCAACACAAGTATTTCTACAATCCACAACTACCCACTAGCATGACTCTAATATCACCATCTTTATATCGCAAAACTATTGGAAGGAATCAAACATATCATATTCGGTGATCTACAAGTTTTATGTAGGATTTTATGACTAACCATGTGAATGACCAATTCCTGTCATCTCTCTAAATAGATATAAGTGAAGCAAGAGAGTATTCTACAAATGGCGGTTTTCTATGTAAAGAGAAACAGGCAATCCAAACTTCAAATTATATAAGCGAAGCACATGAAGCATTCTATAAAGCCATACTCAAAAGATATAAGTGAAGTGCATAGAGAATTCTATAAATCAACCAAGGACTATCTCATACCAGCATGGTGCATAAAAGAAAAATGAAAACTAAATGCAAAAGACGCTCCAAGATTGCACATATCGCATGAACGAAACGAATCCGAAAACATACCGATACTTGTTGAAGAAAGAAGGGATGCCTTCCGGGGCATCCCCAAGCTTAGACGCTTGAGTATCCTTGAATATTTACTTGGGGTGCCTCGGGCATCCCCAAGCTTGAGCTCTTGCCTCTCTTCCTTCTTCTCACATCAAGACCTTCTCGATCATCGAACACTTCATCCACACAAAACTTCAACAGAAAACTCGGTAAGATCCGTTAGTATAATAAAGCAAATCACTACTCTAAGTATTGTGGCAAACCAATTCATATTTTGTTTTTGCATTGTGTCTACTGTAATATAACTTTTTCATGGCTTAATCCACTGATATAAATTGATAGTTTCATCAAAACAAGCAAACTATGCATCAAAAACAGAATCTGTCTAAAACAGAACAGTCTGTAATAATCTGAACATTTACCATACTTCTTATAGTTGAAAAATTCTGCCAAAATTAGGAAAAATAAAAAAAATTATAGGAATACATTGCAAAAGGAATCAGAACCATTTGACATTCCAGCTAAAAATGTAAAATAGCGCACTACAGCCAAATTTTCTGTCCTGCACCGTACAAACCATCAAGCAAATGTAAACATCCTAAAGGCAAACCTTGGCACATTATTTTTATAATACAATGGAATTGTACAAGGGGATAATTATTTTTGTTGAAAAGTTTCTGTAATCAAGATTCACAAAGTTTCCGTGAGCATGAACAAAGTTCAAGGCTAGCTCCCACTTCAACAATGCTTGTCTTTCTCACTTTCGCTTTCCTTTTTGAAAAAGTTTTGGGTTCCCCTCTTTATTTTTGTTGTTTTTAAACTATATGAAAGCACTCAAAAGAAATAAATGACTCTCTAGAACTTCCGGGTTGTCTCCCTGGCAGCGTTTTCTTTAAAGCCATTAAGCTAGGCATATAGTGCTCAAGTAATGGATCCACCCGGATCCCAAGGTATATCAAAGCCAATTTTAATTAACAATGATTTGTAATTTAGTAGTGAGCACAAAGTAACATATATCATATAATAACGAAGTCTAACTCTCTTCCTATGCATCGGCATGTCATAAAAGAACAATTCATGCACACATAGTAAATGCCAATGCATAGTATAAACAGTTTCTTGCAATTTTATCATATTGGAAACATAGAGAGGTGGAGATATAGTTCCTCTCTCATAATAATTGCAAGTAGGAGCAGCAAGCACATGCATATTATATTCATCAAAATCATCATGTGCAGCGGTAAAAGGCAACCCATCAATATATTCCTTAATGAGAGCAAACTTTTCCGATATAGTGTAGTCGGGAGAATTCAAAAAGATAATAGGACTATCATGTGTGGGTGCAATAGCAAAAATTTCATGTTTAACATAAGGAACTATAGCAAGTTCATCTTCATAAGCATAATTCATATTGGCATCTTGGCCACAAGTATAGCAAGCATCATCAAAAAGGGATATTTCAAAAGAATCAACGGGATCATAACAATCATCATAGCAATCATCCTCCGGTAAGCACGGAGGGAAATTAAACAATGTATGAGTTGAAGAGTTACTCTCATTAGAAGGTGGGCACAGGTAGCTAATACGCTCTTCCTCCTTTTGTTCTTCGCTCCCCTCCTCATCTTTTTCATCCAATGAGCTCACAGTTTCATCAATTTCTTCTTCCATAGACTCCTGCAAAATATTAGTCTCTTCTTGGACAGCGGATACTTTCTTAGTAAGCACATTAATTTCATAATTGTATTCATAATTCTCATAACAATATTTCAGGATAGCTAAATTTTCAGGTTTATTAACAGCATCATCAGAATCTTCAAACTCTTTAAACATAGACTCAATTTCATAAGCACCCTTAAAAGCAACAAATTCTTCTATTTGTTCCACATCATAGTAATCATATATACCATTAGCATAAGAAGCTAAGGTTTCATTATCATTAAATTCACATGAAAAGGGAACGTGTGGAGCCTTCACCATAGAGCAACAAGTATAATCATATCTCAAGCATAGTTGCCTAGCATACCAATTCAATATATGAATTTGATCCCATAATAGTTTATCTTTTTGTGTCAAGCGGTAATCCCTAAAGTATTCACGTTGATCCAACGTTACTCCCATTACATAATTGAATGGGGTTTTCTCAGGATTATTAAAATAGTACATAATATTTTTCACATAACCAGCATCGAGGGTTTTAGGAGGTTCCCCATCTCCATGAGTAGCAATTACACCTAATTTTTTTGGTATTTCGTGTTCCATATCCATAACTAAAGATAAAGAACAACTAAGAACAGCAAATAAAAATTACTTAGTGATAAAGCAAACAAGCACACACGAGAATATTCACCCCACGCTATTGCTCCACGGCAACGGCGTCAGAAAAAGGTCTTGATAACCCACAAGTATAGGGGATCGCAACAGTTTTCGATAAGTAAGAGTGTCGAACCCAACGAGGAGCTAAAGGTAGAACAAATATTCCCTCAAGTTCTATCGACCACCGATACAACTCTACGCACGCTTGATGTTCGCTTTACCTAGAACAAGTATGAAACTAGAAGTACTTTGTAGGTGTTGTTGGATAGGTTTGCAAGATAATAAAGATTACGTAAATAAAAAGTAGGGGCTCTTGTAAGTAAAGAAACAATAAAGTAAATATAGCGAGTGTGGAAAAGTGGTGGTAGGAGTTGCGAAATTGCCCCTAAGCAATTGACTACTTTACTAGACCGATAGCAAGTATTATGTGGGAGAGGCCACTGCTAGCATCTCATCCCTGACTTGGAATTCTATGCACTTATGATTGGAACTATTAGCAAGCATCTGCAACTACTAAAGTTCATTAAGTTAAAAACCAACCATAGCATTAAGATATACTGGTCCCCCTTCAATCCCGTATGCATCAATTTCTATGCTAGGTTGAAGCTTCTGTCACTCTTGCCCTCCAATACATAGTCCTATCAACATACAACTAACCCTATGGTGTGATCCACGCGCGCAATCATATGATGGGCACCAAAGGACAGCAACATAACCACAAGAAAATTAAATCAATCATAGCAAGTCATCATACACCGATAGGACAACGAAAATCTACTCAGACATCAATAGGATGGCAACACATCATTGGATAATAATATGAAGCATAAAGCACCATGTTCAAGTAGAGGGTATAGCGGGTTGCGGGAGAGTGGACCGCTGTAGATAGAGGGGGGAAGTTGATGGAGATGTTGGTGAAGATGGCGGAGGTGTTGGTGTAGATCACGGTGATGATGATGGCCCCCGGCGGCGTTCCGGTGCCACCGGAAGCGAGGGGGAGAGAGCCCCCTCCTTCTTCTTCTTCCTTGACCTCCTCCCTAGATGGGAGAAGGGTTTCCCCTCTGGTCCATGGCCTCCATGGCACGGGAGGGGCAAGATCCCCTCCGAGATTGGATCAGTCTCTCTGTCTCTCTCTGTTTCTGCGTTCTCAGATTCTTCCCTTTCACCATTTCTTATATTCCCAGAGATCTGTAACTCCGATTGGGCTGAAATTTTGACACGATCTCTATCCGGAAATTAGCTTTCTTGCGGAGAAAGAAGGGTATCAACCGCCTTACGGGTGGCTCACGAGGGTCAGGGGCGTGCCTGGGGGGGCAGGCGCGCCCTCCTGCCTCATGGCCACCTCGGGCACCGTCTCGCGTGGATTTTTCTTCCCAAAAATCATATATATTCCAAAAAAATCTCCGTCAGTTTTATTCCGTTTGGACTCCGTTTGATATGGATATTCTGCGAAACAAAAAACATGCGACAAACAGGAACTGGCACTGGGCATTGGATCAATATGTTTGTCCCAAAAATAGTATAAAAAGTTGCCAAAAGTATATGAAAGTTGTAGAATATTGGCATGGAACAATCAAAAATTATAGATACGACGGAGACGTATCAGGTACGACGCCTCAAGATAGGCAAACGGGTGCGAGGTAAATTTGTAGTAGATTGATAGATCGAACGCCAAATAAATAAATAAGAATAAATTGTAGCAAGATATTTTTGGGTTTTTGGTTTAGTAGATCTAAAAATAAAGGCAAATAAATTTAGATCGCAAAGGCAAATAATATGAGAAAGAGACCCGGGGGCCGTAGGTTTCACTAGTGGTTTCTCTCGAGAAAAATAGCAAAGTAGTGGGTGAACAAATTACTGTTGGGCAATTGACAAAACTTCAAATACTCATGACGATATCCAGGCAATGATCATTATATGGGCATCACGTCCAAGATTAGTAGACCGACTCCTACCTGCATCTACTACTATTACTCCACACATCGACCGCTATCCAGCATGCATCTAGTGTATTAAGTTCATGGAGAAACGGAGTAATGCAATAAGAACGATGACATGATGTAGACAAGATCTATCTATGTAGAGATAGACCCCAATGTTTTATCCTTAGTAGCAGCAATGCATACGTGTCGGTTCCTTTCCTGTCACTAGGATCAAGGACCGTAAGATCAAACCCACTACAAAGCACCTCTTCCCATTTCAAGATAAATAGATCAAGTTGGCCAAACAAAACCCAAATATCGGAGAATAAATATAAGGCTATAAGAGATCATGCATAAAAGAGATAAAAAACTCAAATACTTTCATGGATATAAAAAGATAGATCTAATCATAAACTCAAAGTTCATCGATCCCAACAAACACACCGCAAAAAGAGTTACATCATATGGATCTCCAAGAGACCATTGTGTTGAGAATCAAGAGAGAGGGAGATGAAGCCATCTAGCTACTAACTACACACCCGAAGGTCTACAAAGAACTACTCACGCATCATCATAGAGGCACCAATGGACGTGGTGAACCCCATCCGAGATGGTGTCTAGATTGGATCTAGTGGTTCTGGACTCTGTGGCGGCTGGATGAATATTTCATCGACTCCCGTAGGGTTCTGGAAATATTTGGGTATTTATAGGGCAAAGAGACAGTCTGGGGGGGCACCCGAGGTGGGCACAACCCACCAGGGCGCGCCTGGGCCTCCTGGTGCGCCCTGGTGGGTTATGCCTCCCTCGGGGCACCCCCACGTGCAGCCAGGGCCCGTTGTGTTCCTTTTGGCCCACAAAAATTCTCCGTAAAGTTTCGTGGCATTTGGACTCCGTTTGATATTGATTTTCTGTGATGTAAAAAACATGGAAAAAAACAACAACTAGCACTTGGCACTATGTCAATAGGTTAGTACCAAAAAATGATATAAAATGATTATAAAACATCCAAGATTGATAATATAACAACATGGAATAATCAAAAATTATAGATACGTTGGAGACGTATCAGCATCCCCAAGCTTAACTCCTACTCATCCTCGAGTAGGGAAGTGATAAAAACAGAATTTTTGATGTGGAATGCTGCCTAACATGTCATATCATATTTCTTCCTTTATAGCATGGACATTTGGACTTTTATATTGTTCAAAGCAATGGTATAGTTTTGACATGATAATTTAAATACTCAAGCATATCAACAAGCAACCATGTCTTTCAAAATATCAACGCTAAATTAAGCTATCCCTAGCCCATCATGCTCAATCATTGATCCATTCATGAAACACACTCGCATATTAGCTACGTCCAATACTCAAGTATGATCATATTGCCTCCTAGTTGGTGCTTTTTATAAGAGAAGATGGAGACTCAGATTCAAAATAAAAATTGCATAATTTAAAAGAAAGGCCCTTCGCAGAGGGAATTAGGGATTTGTAGAGGTGCCAGAGCTCAAAGAAAAAAACTTAGAGATAAAAACATTTTGGGAGGTGTATCCATCCCACCAATGAAAACGACGTAGAGTTCCCAATACTTTCCATGCATAGATATATCATAGGCGGTTCCCGAATAGAAAATAAAGTTTATTCCTTTTTCCACCATACTTTCACTTTCCATGGCTAACCGTATCCACGGGTGCCCTCCATACCAACACTTTCCAAGGAATTTATTATTTGACAACATAAAGTAAATTCATTTTTTTGCATTTTGGGACTGGGCATCTGTTGGGGATATAACTATTGGGTATAACCCGCCCAGGAGGGGCCGGGTTATCCCCATGGCGGTTCATCTAGACGAAGCCCATAAGTATGTGAAGGTGGCGGTTCATGAAGCAGGCCTGTTAAGGGGCCCAAACCAAGAGGCGGCTTAAGGCCCATGAGTATAAACCGTCATGTATATGTAACTTGTGTTATAAGGCTTGTAAGATAATTCACCGAGCCAGACACGTTTGTATGAGCCGGCCGGGACTCTGCAGGCCGCAGGGCGTCAACCCACGTATATAAGGGGGCGACCCGGCAGTGGCTGAGGGCAGGAAACAACAAGTCAAAAGCCAGGCAAAGCGTATTTGCTCCCTGGTAATCGAAACCCTAGCAATACCACCTCAGACTGGAGTAGGCTTCTACCTTCACCGTAAGGGGCCGAACCGGTATAAACTCTCCGTGTCCTTTGTCCCATTTAACCCCTTTAAGCTAATCTCATCGCAATGGCTCCACAACTGAGTCCTTCTACGAGGACATCTGCCATGAGAATTCCACGACAGTTGGCTCCCACCATGGGGCCAGCGCATGGTGGTTTTGAGTTCTTAAAGGGCAGCTTCGAAGGGCTCAAGGGATACGCTGTGGGCCGGATGACCAAGAGTCATCATGGCAAGCTCTACATCGATGATGTAGGATGGGGCCCCGAGGCCAGCTCAATTGAGTACGGGTACCGGGTCCCCTTCGGCGGAATCCACGTCTTCATCGGCAAGATCGGTGAACCGGGCCCTGAGCCGGACATCTGCACCAACATCATCGAGATGGCTCGGCGTGCATGACCCGCCCGAGTTCAACCTGCCGTAAAGCATGTCTTCGTTGGGTTCACCCATGGGGCTGAGTTGGAAGGCTCTGTGTCTGGCGGTGAGACGGCCATCTACTCTGATGATGAGTCGTCCACGGGCGAGACCAACTCAATGTATCAGCTACAAGACGGGCGGCTTGGGGGCTGTTCCAATGGCGACAGTATTCCGGACCCCCGTGAGCCGCCGAACAGGGTGGCGATCTTCATGGCCGGCACCCAGCCGGTTCTTGGTTCGACAGCCGCGGCGGCTATGTATTCTAGTGCAGCAGCGGTAACGGCAGTGGGGGCTGCCGGTTCGGCGCGCCCGCCGGCTCAAGTTTTAATAGATCTGTTGGATGCTCTGACGACTCTGATGGAGGTTGTGGTAACCCCAGGCAACCAGGAGCAGCACAAGGCAAAAGTAGCAAAGTTGCGTGATGAGATAGGGCAAGCCAAGGCGGAATTGGCAGTAGAAAATGCCAGGATGGCTGCAGAGCGGACCGTTTTAAGTGCCCAAGCACATCACATTCAAGCAGATTCATACCGGCTCACGGTGGATCAGAACGCATCAAACAAAGTTTTGAGGAGAAAATACCGGAGCCGTCTGCCCTCAGTTTATGAGTCAAGGGACCTCTTCAACACCCTTGGCACCGGGGCCAGTAACCCACCGGTGGTGAATCGGATGACGGAAGCGCCAGGCGGTGGGGTGCCACGTCAGCCGCGCATGACAAGTTCTCCGTATATGAACAACACCCCGCCTCAACACGTGGTAACACTGCCGGGTCATTATTCCACCCCTTTGGACAACATGATTGCTGCAACGATGTGACTGGCGACTTTACCAATCGAGGGTGAGACTCCGACGGCGGTTGAAACCTGAAGGGCCAGGGAGCTCCTTCAAACGGCTTTAGTGCAGCAACAAGCTTATTCTTATAGCCATGACTAGATTCATTCAACCCCGCGTCCAAGCCAGAGCTACAGTAAGCATATTGACTCACCAGCAGTTTCGAGTACAGAGCGGCACCGTAACCAGCCTCATGGGCATGACCCGGCGCGCAATGGTGCTAACGTGCAGGATTTGGTGGACCAGGGCAGAGCATGTCGGGAGGCCGAACTGGCGGCTCAGCTGGCGGCTCATTAGCACGCGTTAGCTTACCCGATAGTTTCAATTGAGGCAGGTGTGACTTCTAAGGCTTTCAGTGTGCCATGTCTAACAGCGGCTCTACGAAACGAGCGTCTGCCCAAGGACTTCAAAGGCCCTTGTAAGGTGCCTAATTACACAGCGGATCAGCCCCCTGAGGCGTGGGTGGAGAGTTATGAGATGGCCATGGAGATGCTGGATGTTAGTGAAGCTGCGTACGCTAAGTATTTCACCATGATTTTAGAAGGGACGGCTCGCACCTGGTTGAAGGGACTGCCAGCTAGCTCCATTGGGTCATGGGCAGAGTTGAAGGCCCGGTTTATCCAGAATTTCAAAGATACATGCAAACAACCCATGTCGATCGTGGATTTGGTTTCTTGCATTCACGCTGAGGGAGAGTCAACAACCAGCTGGGTGCGCTGGGTCTCTACTATCATACATTCTTCAGATAACATCAATGTTAGCTCAACGGTTCTAATGTTGGAGAAAAATTACCGTTTTATTCCACTTAAGCAGAAGCTTGGGCGACTTAAGCGTCATTGCAATGACATGGGGGAGCTTATGGCGGCTCTTGTTAAGTATGCCGACTCTGATGGTACCAAGGACCCCGACTCTGAGGATGAGAGATCGGGAAAGGGAAAGAAGAGTAGCGGCATGAAGGGCCAGCAGTACAACCCTACCAGTCAGGGCGGCAACGGTAAGCGCAAGGCTGATGATTTTGTGGCTAACACCGATGCGCGCAATTATAACAGCATCGTAAGGGACCACCGACTCAAAGGACAAGGTTTGACCTTGATGCAGTATTAAATCAGCCATGTCCAAAACACGGAACGGATTAGCAGCCGACTACTCATCTGTGGAAAGATTGTATCATAATGAGAAGCTTTAGGGAGTCCATCCAACACAACCGTGGCCCGAATGACGGTTCAGGGTCCGGCTCTCATGGTCCAGGTCGTGGAGGCGGCGGTTCAAATTCCGGGTTTCAAGGCCATGGCAACTAAGGAAATTACAACCAGCAGAATAATCAGGGGAATCAGCAGCAGCAATAGTCTGGTTATCAAAGTAACCCGAAGCAACTCAATAGTGGGCAATACCATGTCTTCACCACCAGTTTGTATAAGCGGGATCAAAAGCTTCACAAGAGAGCTATGAATGCTGTTGAACCGGCGGCGCCACGTTATTTACGATGGTCAGAGCAACCTATTGTGTGGAGTCGTGAGGATCATCCGCCCCGGGTTGATAATCCGGGTCACCTGGCACTGGTGGTGGCACCTCAGGTTGGAGGCTATAAGTTTACTAAGGTACTCATGGATGGAGGAAGCAGTATTAACATACTTTATTGTGAGACCTTCCGTCGCATGGGACTAACGGATAAGAATCTTCAGTCGTCAAACACTGTTTTTCATGGTGTGGTACCGGGTAAGTCAGCCTACCCAGTGGGTACAATATCTTTGGAAGTTGCCTTTGGAGATGAGCATTATCCCAGGTCCGAGACTTTGACTTTCGAAGTGGTCAAGATCAAGAGCCCTTACCATGCTCTGTTTGGGCGGCCGGCTTATGCTAAGTTCATGGCAAGGACTTGTTATTTTTACTTGCAGCTTAAGATGCCGGGTTATAAAGGCACCATCATAGTAGATGGGAGTCACAAGGTGGCCTTGGAGTGTGAGGAAGGTGATGCAGTTTATGCTGAATCAGTTTGTGCAATAGAGGAGCTGAAATTGTACAAGGATAATGTTGACCCAGCGGACATGATGTCCTTGAAAAAGCCAACTACAGAGCATGATCCTTTGTTAAAATTTAAGTCGGCAGATGACACTAAATTGGTTGACTTCATTCCTAGGGACTCATCTAAGCAGTTCAACATCAACGCTAACCTGGATCCGAAATAGGAAAGCGCGCTCATCGAGTTCATCCGTGAGAACCGGGACATCTTTGCATGGAAGCCTTTGACATGCCGGGTGTATCGAGGGAACTCGCTGAGCACACTCTTAATATTGATCCGAAGTTCAAGCCGGTCAAGCAATTCCTCCGTCGTTCTAACGAGGAGAGGCGGGAGGCCATTGGTGAAGAAGTGGCCCGGCTCTTAGCGTCCGGATTTATTGTTGAAGTTTTTCATCCTGAGTGGTTGGCTAACCCGGTGTTGGTGCTTAAGAAGAATGGCACTTGGCGGATGTGTGTGGATTACACGGACTTAAACAAGGCTTGTCCGGCTGATCCGTTTGCTCTCCCTCGTATTGATCAAATCATTGATGTTACGGCATGTTGTGAGCGTTTGAGTTTTTTGGATGCTTATTCTGGTTATCATCCGATCAAGATGGCAGTTAAGGACCAGGAGAAGACATCTTTTATTACTCCGTTTGGAGCCTTCTGCTATGTGTCTATGCCTTTTGGGCTCAAGAGTGCCCAGGCGACTTACCAGCGGTGTGTGCAAAATTGCCTTCATAATCAGATCGGGCGTAATGTTCATGCTTACGTGGATGACATTGTGGTGAAGTCAAGGAAGAAAGAGACCTTGATTGATGATTTGAAGGAGACATTTGACAATCTCCGGATCTACAAGATGATGCTTAACCCGGCCAAGTGTGTTTTTGGTGTACCAACGGGCAAGCTTTTGGGTTTTCTGGTTTCTAACAAAGGCATTGAAGCTAACCCGGAGAAGATCAAAGCCATTACTTCTTTAGCTAAACCGGCATGTGTTAATGATGTTCAACGTTTGGCGGGTCGTATTGCGGCCTTGAGCCGGTTCATAAGCCGGCTAGGGTAGAAGGCTATCCCTCTTTATCAGATGATGAAGAAGACAAATCACTTTGTTTGGAGTGATGTTGCTGATCAAGCGTTTGAGGATTTGAAGAAACAGTTGGTTGAGACGCCCGTTCTTGATGCTCCTGTTGATAAGGAGCCTCTGTTGTTATATGTGGCTGCTAATAGCCGAGCCGTCAGTGTACCCATTGTGGTAGAAAGGAAAGAGGCAGGCAAGGAATATCTGGTTCAACGACTGGATTACTATATCAGTGAGGTACTTATTGAGTCCAAGCAAAGGTATCCGCACTGGCAGAAGCTTGTGTATGGGGTTTTTATGGCAAGCCGGAAGCTTAAGCAATATTTTTTGGGTCACCCCATTACTGTGGTCAGCTCTGCTCCTTTGGGGGACATCATCCAAAATAGACAAGCCATGGGCCGGATTGCCAAGTGGGCCATCGAGTTTGGGCCCCATGGTTTGAAATATGCGCCTCGTACGGCCATCAAGTCACAAGCACTCGTGGATTTTATCAATGATTGGACAGAATTGCAGGCACCTAAGGAAAAGCCAGGTAACACATATTGGATTATTCATTTTGATGAATCCAGGCAGTTGGAAGGCTCGGGGGCTGGAGTTGTCTTAACTTCCCCATGAGGTGATAATTTTTCTTATGTTCTTCGGTTAATGTTCCCTTGTACTAACAACACAGCTGAGTATGAGGCCTTGCTTCACGGTCTTCGGATGGCCAAGGAGATGAATTTAAGCCGGGTGAGGTGTTTCGGCAATTCAGATCTGGTGGCTCAACAAGTTTCTGGCACTTGGGATTCTAAGGATCCACTCATGGCGGCTTATCATGGAGAGGTTGACGCTATTGCGGGTCACTTCAAAAGTTACCAAGTTGAGCATATTGATCGCAGGAAGAACGAGGCGGCCGCCACTTTATGCCGGTTAGGGTCTCAGCGTAAGCCGGTCCCACCTAACACCTTCCTGGATGTTCTGCTTAACCCTTCGGTGAAGTTGCCTATAGAGGAGGATCTTGTTGTTCCTGACCCGGAAGCACAGTTGGTGGCGGGTCTTCATGCTATTCCTGATTGGACAGTGCTGTATCTAGCTTACATGACCCGGGGTGAGTTACCTGAAGTGAGATTTTAGCCAGGCAGATAACCCGGCGATCTAAGTCAATGACGATTGTTAATGGGGAGTTGCACCATCGAAGTGTTACAGAGGCGTTTCAACGTTGTGTTTCACCTAAACAAGGTTGTGAGATTCCGCGAGAGATTCATGAAGGAGATTGTGGTCATAATGCTGGCTCTAAATATCTTATCGCCAAGGCTTTTCGTCATGGTTTTTATTGGTTGACGACTCACGCTGATGCTGAGGATTTAGTCAGCAGATGTGACGGTTTTCAAAAATTTTCACGACGAGCTCATGTTCCGGCTCAAGAGTTGAGGATGATTCCAATTACTTGGCCGTTTGCGACTTGGGGGCTTGATATGGTTGGGCCTTTTAAGAGGTCCCCAGATAAAAAGACCCACCTTTTGGTGGCGGTGGACAACTTCACTAAGTGGCTTGAAGCAGAGCCAGTTAGAAAGTGTGATGCCGCAACAACAATTAAATTTATCAAGAAGGTGATTTTCCATTTTGGTTTTCCCCACAACATTATAACAGATAATGGTACTAATCTGTTTGAAGGTGCCATGAAAGAATTTTGTCAACAAGAGCATATTCGACTTGATGTCTCCTTTGTGTCTCACCCCTAGTCCAATGGTCAAGCAGAACGAGCTAATCAAGAGATTCTGCGAGGTATCAAGCCCCGGCTTATGGTTCCTTTGCAAAGAACGGTGAGCTGTTGGGTGGAGGAGTTACCCTCAGTATTATGGAGTATCAATACAACCCCTAACAGATCTACGGGTTACACTCCTTTTTTCATGGTTTATGGAGCAGAGGCGGTTCTCCCAAGTGACATCCGTCACGATTCACCTCGGGTGGCGGCTTACGTTGAAGCTGACAATGAACAAGCACGACAAGACGCACTTGATCTGTTAGATGAAGAGCGTGATATTGCAGCTCGTTCGGTGATTTACCAGCAAGATCTGCGTCGTTATCACAGCCGCTGGGTCAAAACTAGAACATTTCAAGAAGGCGATTTGGTGCTTCGGCTCATCCAGGATCAAATGGATATGCATAAACTATCACTGCCTTGGGAAGGACCTTTCGTGGTCAGCAAGAATCTGCATAATGGGTCTTATTACCTTATCAATGTTCGAGACCACAAGGACTCACGCACATTAGAGGAGGAGACCCGTCGGCCGTGGAACATTGCTCATCTTCGACCTTACTATACTTGAGCCACCGGCTCTCATGATGTACATAATCTGATGGTGTATATATTATAGACAGTATAATAAAGCCGGCATCCCTGATAATTCAGGGCCTCTGTCGTTTCACTTCCTTGAAGCTGAGTCTTTATCATCTTCTTACACGTTCATTTAAGAGGTTTGATGCCCAAACTGTAGGGATCAAAGAGAGTTGGATGCGCAACACAGCTCAAACATAGGTCCCTAACGAAGCACGATTTGTTAGTATGTCACTTGGGGGCTTCCTGTTCAAACATGGGCGTATTCGACCAAAGAGAACATAGCGTTACTACCCTCTTGACTAGGTTTGTTCAAACATAGGCGTATTGGACCAAAGAGAACATAACCTTTCCAGGCCATCCTACCTGTAGCCAACTGCTTCAACTCCATCAGGTAATCCCGCTTGACCCGCCGAACTCTTAAATGAGCAGTCTTTACGGTGTATTCAACCAAGATCTGAGCTCGTTAAGGTTAAAACACCGGTTGTCACGTGAGAGCGCGGCTTATAGCTAGTCAGGATAGATCCAGACTTCATCAACCGCCTTCCTTGAAACTTGGATAAATCGGCCCGTGATGTATGCTGTTACTCTGACCCCGCGTACTCCTGATAAGTCGATAAAGCAAGATCTGATTTTATCTGGGTTCAAATGTCGATTGGGTACTGTGAGTCGGGCTCAAGGATAGCACGTACCTTCCAGTGGCTCCGATTAGTTTCATTTAAGAAGATACTTTGGTTTGGCCGATCCTCAAAAGCCTTGAATTTTTTGTTTTCTTTTCTTTATACAATTTCTTTTTTGCCATCTGGTTTTTGCACATCGGGTCAAGCTACCCTAATAATGGCTCATATTTGAAGCCTCTTTTGGGTTTCTTACAACCCACCAGGATGGCAGACTCTAAGTCATCAGGAGTATCATAATACTATGATTGGAATTATAGTTCTACAAACTTCGAACTAGATCAAGCTGATAAACCGGCAATTTAAGCACATGCTACAGGTATGAAATTTTA
Source organism: Triticum urartu (assembly GCF_003073215.2). Taxonomy (NCBI): domain Eukaryota; kingdom Viridiplantae; phylum Streptophyta; class Magnoliopsida; order Poales; family Poaceae; genus Triticum; species Triticum urartu. The sequence continues at coordinate 408,589,943 of NC_053024.1, forward strand.
TTATATTAAACATTATGGCCAGACCAGCCATGGTGGAGTGCTCGTCCCCAGTGGCCTTCAATTGGATATCATGACCCGCCCGGCGGTAAACCGCCAGGGCACTTGTCGATGTCAAAACCGGCGGATCTCGGGTAGGGGATCCTGAACTGTGCGTCTAAGGCGGATGGTAACAGGAGGCAGCGGACATGATGTTTTACCCAGGTTCGGGCCCTCTTGATGGAGGTAAAACCCTACGTCCTTCTTGATTTATTCTTGATGATATGGGTATTACAAGAGTTGATCTACCACGAGATCGGAGAGGCTAAACCCTAGAAGCTAGCCTATGGTATGATTATATGTTGTCCTACGGACTAAAACCCTCTGGTTTATATAGACACCGGAGGGGGCTAGGGTTACACAAGGTCGGTTACAAAGGAGGAGATATACATATCCATATTGCCTAGCTTGCCTTCCACGCCAAGTAGAGTCCCATCCGGACACGAGACGAAGTCTTCAATCTTGTATCTTCATAGTCCAACAGTCCGGCCAAAGGATATAATCCTGCTGTCCGGAGACCCCCTAATCCAGGACTCCCTCAGTAGCCCCTGAACCATGCTTCAATGACGATGAGTCCGGCGCGCAGTGTTGTCTTCGGCATTGCAAGGCGGGTTCTTCCTCTGAATACATCACGGAAGAATTTGAATACAAGGATAGTGTCCGACCCTGCAAAATAAGTTCCACATACCACTGTAGAGAGAATAATATTTCCACAAATCTAATTTGCTGACTTGTTTTGGCAACACGACTTATGTCATGGCCCGATGATTATTTGAACCGTTTCCTTTAACTATCCCCGCACATAACGCGAGGCCGTTTTTTGACACGTCTTGTCAAAGCAGAGCTCGTGTCCCCTTATCACGGGATTCTCATCAATACGGGCGTGGGTAACCCAACCGCGCCATCGATTACGGCGTTTGGGGGATAAGCGAGTTTTACCAGGCTAGTGTGGACGCATAGTTTCATCCGCCCATATAAAGGGATAAGGATTCACCTTTTCATCCACGCCTTCTTCCTCCTTTGCTCATCCATTTTCACACACTCGAGCTCCAGCGCCCAAGTCCACATTTCCCACCTCGACCTTCTCCAACCATGCCCGGAGCGGGAGGCAGGTGGATGGTCTCCTCCGTCACGGAGGGACACATCAAGGAGCCGAGGAGAGCCGGATACCTGCCCGACGACATCGCGCACCGGCTCCCAGATGAGGGGCAGCTCATCCCCACCCCCAGGCCCCATGAGAGGGTAGTGTTCCTTAACCATTTCCTCCGCGGACTGGGATTCCCTCTCCACCCATTCGTCCGGGGTTCATGTTCTACTATGGCCTGGATTTCCACGATCTGGCCCCGAACTTCATCCTCAACATCTCGGCGTTTATCGTCGTGTGTGAGGCCTTCCTCCGCATCAAGCCCCACTTCGGCTTATGGCTGAAGACCTTCAATGTCAAGCCGAAGGCAGTGAGCGGCCGCCAGGCAGAGCGCGGAGGCGCCATGGTGGGCAAGATGCCCAACGTCACATGGCTCGAGGGCTCCTTCGTGGAGACCGTAAAGGGGTGGCAATCGGGGTGGTTCTACATCACCGAGCCGCGTGACCCTAAATGGGCAGCGGCCCTCGAGTTCCAATCTGGCATCCCCACGCGGCTCACCTCCTGGCAAGAGAAGGGCCTGTCCTGGGGTAGTTCGGGAGTGCTGACCGGACTCCAAACATGTATTCAAAACATGGTGAACAAGAAGCTCAAACTCGTCAACGTAGTCCAGGTCATGCTCATCCGCCGGATCCTCCCGTGCCAACAACGTGCTTTCAACTTGTGGGAGTTCGACCCAGCCCAGCACTGAACTCTGAACAGGCTCTTTGACACAACTCATGAGGATGCCTGGAAGGTGCTATTCAAGGGTGCCGAGGTTCCCCCTCCCACTACCGAGGATCGCGGATTCTGTGCGAAGCACCAAGCCAGCGCGGTAAGCTGTTTTACCTCTCATAGGATACTTGCTTTTCATAGTTTGACTCTATGCGGGATCTAAGCTCTCATACCTTTGACAGGACTGGCAGGAGACGGCCGGATAGATCGATTGTCCGGATCCTTTGCCCGAAGGGCCAGCAGACGCTCTCCTGATGAAGATGCTGACTCTGGCTCCTTACAAGGTGCCGGAGAAGACCAAGAAGGCCAAGGGAACCGAAAGAGTTCCCGACGCTAGGAGTCATCAGACTCATCGTCCGATAACTCTGCGACACACTCCTCCCCCGAAGACGAGGAGGAAGAAGATGTTCCCCCTTCAGTTGGGGGAGACAAGAAAAGGAAGGCCGCCCCAACTGGGGAGGCCGAAGGGTCCAAGAAGGGAAGGACTCTCCTTCCGGACAGTTCCACCACCACCGCCGAAGGCGAAGACGAGTGGCTGCTCAGGGCCAAGCCCCTGGCGAAGTCGTAAGTATTCGGATACCAGAGTAACTCATAGCATTCCTTTGTTGCACTACTTCCCCTAACGCCGAATATGATTATGCAGGCCGCCACGAGCCAGTATCGATGTATCGTCGGACGGCTCCCTGGGCTCGTCGGATATGGATAGCGATCCACTTCCGACCGCCACCTCCCCTTGCCATGTGGATGACGCCAAGGTATTGTCTCGAGAGGCACCGGGTCGAGGGGAGACAGTCCCGGAGGCGCCTCAAGGCGACCTTCCGGACTCCGGGAGCAGAGGGAACAAGGCCCTTGAGGGCTCCAAGTTCGGCCCTCAGCCGAACACCGCGCCGGAACCTCCAGTGGTTCCGGACTCGAGCAGGCGGCCTCCTTCCAAGAGGGGCAAGACGCCTGTGCCGGTGACCTCTATCCATCCAGAGGTGCCGGATAATCTGCTGGGAGCGCTTCACAGCGCTTCCATCGACGAGGAGCACCGTACTATTATGAGTGCGGTGGTCCAGAAGGTTCAGTCTGCCAAGAGCGGATTGACTGAAGCTTGTGCCAGCCTTCTAACAGGCTTTGAGGTAAGTGTTTTAAAATATAGGAAAAATATTACCGCATAGACAGTAGCCCCTGATGCTCTGTTCGGTGTTCACAAAGAAAAGCCGAACAGAGGATCAAACAATATCGCAGGAGTCTAATATAAGTATGTCAATATGCGTATGCAGGCTTCGCTGCTGGCATCTGCCGCACTGACTGCGGAGGTCGCCGCACTGAAGCAGGACCTTAAAGGGTCCAAGGACGAGCTCGGCCTTGCCAAGAGGCAGCTCGAGGAGAACAAAGGTAAGTAGTACCTAGTCTATGGATATGTGTAAAAAGAATGCGATTGCAAAATGACAGGATCATCATGAATTTGCCAGGGGCCACGACCGAAGTGGCAACCCTAAAGCAAGCGCTGTCCGAGGCCGAAGATAAAGCGGCCAAGGAGCGCACCGAGCGGGAAGGGCAAGAGGCTCGGGTGGGCGAGGTGCAACAAGAGCTCCAGGCTCTCGTGACGAAGCACGAGGCGTTGGAGCTTGACTCAAAGACGCGAGAGTCTGAGCTTGTCGCGGCCCTCGAGAGCACAAAGAGTGCCAAGGCCGAAGCCCAAAAGGCCCTCCAGGAGATTGACGCGATGAAGAAAATAGCAGCGGGTAAGGCATTCTATATGCAAAGCAAGCATGTGAGAGTAAATTACCTATTACTTACCCAAATCCGGAGCTCTCCAGGAGCATTCTCAGATTTGCCCCATAGCGTATCGGATGCCGCACAGTTTTACCAGGCCGAGGAGGGAAGCTCAACAGAGAAGATGTTCTGGTCTCAGTATACTGGGACCGCCGCATGGCAAGGAGCATCGCACCCCCGGAATTTATTATGAGGGTGTCCTGAAGGGTGCCCGTCTTGTAGCGAACAAATGTTCAAAGGATGTAATATTTGAGTAAACTTGCTCGTGTGATCCTGTATGATGAAAACTTGTTTCATATGCGCTATGCAACACTTGTTTGAATTTAAAGTATTACCTTCTGTTTGGCTGTTTATCCAATCTGAGAGATGGCTAGTCCTCGGCTTCTACCCCCATGCCGCGAGTGCTGGGGTGTTCGGGATAAACCTGATCACTTTTGTTCCCATTTTTGGGTCCTTCGAGGGAGGTGCTCAGCACAGCGAACAAGGCAACCGGACCAATAATGCTTTATCACTCTCAGTTAGCCATATAATTCTATAATTTTAAATTTCGGCGAAGCCCCTGGTATTCGGAAGGCCGAATTCGGGGCGCGATACACGCCTTTAGGCCGGACATGACCGGCTCCTCACTCTAAGCGGCATAAGTCTTTAGGGACTCGAAACCTCGCCGAACAGCGACTAGTCTCTCGCCTTATCATGACAGTCAGTTTTAGCTTTCTCTACTGAGGTGCTTAGCCCAGCAAAACCGGGGCACGATCGCAGTAGTTCTCCTAGTGCTACCTTAGCCGATAGAGCGGAACGTAAGGTACCAAAACATAGGAGCCGGGCAAACCCAACATTTGACCAAAGACATGATTCGGAGCTGATGCATATAATGCTATAAGTTCGGGGTGCCGCACTTGTGAAAGTGTTCGGACTTCTCACACCATAATGTGGGGTACTTAAGCCCCTGGTGTATTGGCCGTACCAAAGTGTACGGTTGCAAGGCGTCATTAATGAACACATATATATAAAACAAGAATGCAATAATAGTCGTAATGTTATGCATTGTTTATTCAAAAAGGTGCGTTAAAGCAGAATGATACAGATAGTGCGATAAGCAAAAAGTAGGACTATGTCCCTTCCAAGGGCGAGCTGAGGAATAGTATGAAAGCAAATATTTCACTCGTTATCGTAATCCACTTGGGAGTTCTATGGTGTGACGTAGCTTTCTGCCTCCTTGGTTGCTGCATCATGTGTTTGGCAATCATGCTGCCGGACAGTGTTTCCAGAGATTAAAGTCCTGAAAGAGAAAAATAACAAAGCGGGAAGCCCCTAGTGCGGTTTTAGCCGCGTATTGGGGCATGCCGTGGTTGTGCCCCCCTCCCCGCCTGTGCCCATGGTATTTTTAATGCATAATTATGTATGCGTGGCACGAATTTCGCCGTTTGGCTTGGGCCGGGGTGGGGGCCGCATTGCTACGCGAGCTCAGATCGTGCCAGGCGGTCTAGTTGCCGATTACTCCAAGCGCGCTTGAAGGTGTCCGGGTCTTGAAACGCCGAACTGGTGGATTGCCTTGAGAGGCTGCTTTGTGCTTCTGCTGCGAGGGCCGCAGTGTGCTCCTCCGTGCGGAGAGAGCGCACTGTGTTTCCATTAACTGTGATGACCCCCCGAGGTCCTGGCATCTTGAGCTTGAGGTATGCATAATGCGGTACCGCATTGAATTTCACAAAGGCGGTTCGCCCGAGCAGTGCATGATAGCCACTGCGGAACGGGACTATATCGAAGATTAATTCTTCGCTTCGGAAGTTATCCGGGGATCCGAAGACCACTTCCAGTGTAATTGAGCCTGTGCAATGGGCCTCTACACCTGGTATGACGCCTTTAAAGGTCGTTTTCGTGGGTTTGATCCTTGAGGGGTGTATACCCATTTTGCGCACTGTGTCCTGATAAAGCAGGTTCTGGCTACTGCCTCCATCCATAAGGACTCGAGTGAGGTGAAATCCGTCAATGATTGGGTCTAGGACTAGTGCGGCAAATCCGCCATGACGGATACTAGTGGGGTGGTCCCTGCGATCGAAGGTGATCGGACAGGAGGACCATGGGTTGAACTTTGGGGCGACTGGCTCCAACGCATATATGTCCCTGAGCGCACGCTTCCGCTCCCTCTTGGGGATGTGGGTTGCGTATATCATGTTCACCGTCCGCACTTGTGGGGGGAACCTCTTCTGTCCTCTGGTGTTCGGCTGCCGGGGCTCTTCCTCGTCATCGCTATGTGGCCCCTTATCTTCGTTTTCGGCAATTAACTTGCCAGCCTGCTTGAATACCCAACAATCCCTATTGGTGTGGTTGGCTGGCTTGTCGGGGGTGCCGTGTATTTGGCACGAGCGATCGAGTATGCGGTCCAAACTGGACGGGCCCGGAGTGCTTCTTTTGAATGGATTTTTCCGTTGACCGGGTTTAGAGCCTTTGAATCCGGCATTGACTGCCGTATCCTCGGTATTGTCGTTGTTAATGCGGTGCTTATGTTTGTTGCGACGTGACCTGCTATTGCCGTCCTTGGTATCCGAAGTACCATGGTTCTTTGATATGTTATTACTGCGAGCCAGCCAGCTGTCTTCTCCCGCACAAAAGCGGGTCATGAGTGTCGTGAGGGCTGCCATAGATTTCGGCTTTTCCTGCCCAAGGTGCCGAGCTAGCCACTCGTCGCGGATGTTGTGTTTGAAAGCTGCTAGGGCCTCTGCATCCGGACAGTCGACGATTTGATTTTTCTTTGTTAGGAACCGAGTCCAGAATTGTCTGGCCGATTCTTCTGGCTGCTGAATTATGTGGCTCAAGTCAACGGCATCTGGTGGTCGCACATAAGTGCCCTGAAAGTTCTCGAGGAATGCGGCCTCCAGATCTTCCCAACAGCTAATGGACTCTACTGGCAAGCTATTAAGCCAATGCCGTGCTGGTCCTTTGAGCTTTAGTGGGAGGTATTTTATGGCATGTAAGTCATCACCGCGGGCCATGTGGATGTGGAGGAGGAAATCCTCGATCCATACTACAGGATCTGTTGTGCCGTCGTATGATTCAATATTTACGGGTTTGAAACCCTCTGGGATTTGATGATCCATTACTTCATCTGTGAAGCATAGGGGTGTGCGGCACCTCTGTATTGGGCTATATCGCGACGCAGCTCAAATGGGTCTTGCCCGCTGTGTTCGGCCCGGCCGGATTTACTTTTACTGTATCCGGCATGACGTTTACCGTCTTGCATGGTGGCGCGCCCTCGTGATCCATAGATCGATCTTGCATGTTTTGCTTTGTCCTCCAATACGTCTCGCAGGTCTGGCGCATTTCCCCATGCCTTTTTATTTGAATGGCATCGGGGTGCAGGCTGAGTTTTTGGCTGGAATGCCTCTCTATCGCAGCCGCGAGGTGGCCGATCAGCCACGTCATACGCTTCTTCCTCTAGTCGGGGTAGCAACCTGAATTTTGGGTAACTCTTGGAGGGGCGCTCGAGTTTATATTCCATGGCCGTGAGGACTTCAGTCCATCTGTCAGCTAGCAGATCTTGATCAGCTTGAAGCTGCTGCTGCTTTTTCTTAAGGCTATTTGCCGTGGCTATAAGCCGGTGCTTGAAGCGCTCTTGGTTGACGGGATCCTCTGGCACGACGAATTCGTCATCGTCGAGGCTTGCCTCGTCTTTGGAGGGGGGCATGTAGTTATCATCCTCCGCCTCTCCATCTGCCGCTCTCTCTGGAGGGCTGGCTCCTCCATCCTCCTGCTCTAAATCTTGCTGGAGGGGATTGTTGCCATCTTCGGCACTATCCGGAGTGTTATTATGTCCTGTGCCGGTGTCAACACTTTTGCTTTGGCGGGACTTAGAGCGGTGCCGTTGACGTCGGTGCTTGGGTTGCTTCTTGGAGGGGTCATCCTCCGCTGTCTCGTCGCCATTACCTTCTTTGGGTGTGTCCATCATGTATATATCGTATGATGAGGTGGCTGTCCAATGCCCTATGGGCAGTGGTTCATCTTCGTCTCCCGCATCATCATCCATACCGTCGATGTCTTCGGAGTCGAATTCTAGCATGTCGGTTAAGTCGTCGATAGTGGCTACTAAGTGGGTGGTGGGTGGGCTCCGAATTTCTTCGTCATCCGCATCCCAATCCTGCCGGACATAGTTCGGCCAGGATCCTCCTGACAAGGAGAGAGACCTTAATGAGTTCATATGTCTCCAAAGGGCGAGTGCTGAAAAATATCCTCGGAGGTAAACTCCATGATCGGCGCCCAATCAGATTCGCTAGGAACGGGCGTAGGCGGTTTGGAGTCCGTGGCCGAAGAAGGGTCCGGCAGTCTGACAACACGGCTCTCGTGCAGCGTAAGGTCAATGTCCGGCTCGATCGCCGATGAGGATAAGGCTTTCGTGGCGGGGTCCATCCACCCGTCCATGGAAGGCGCAACTGGCTCCGAATTGAGGGTCGGAGTGGCTGCAGGTGCGATCTCCTGAACACTGTCTGATGGTACAGCTAAATCGTACTCATCGTGACCGCGTGACGCACAAGGCAGAGACTCGAATTCGTCGAAGATCAAGTCTCCGCGGATATCGGCCGTGTAGTTTAAGCTTCCAAACCTGACCTAGTGGCCAGGGGCGTTACTTTCGATCTGGTCCAGATGGCCAAGCGAGTTGGCCTGCAGTGCGAAGCTGCCGAACACAAAGATTTGTCGTGGGAGAAAAGTCTCACCCTGGACTGCATCGCTATCGATGATTGTAGGAGCCATCAAGCCTAATGGCGACGGCACAGAGGAACTCTCAATGAAAGCACCAATGTCGGTGTCAAAACCGGCGGATCTCGGGTAGGGGGTCCCGAACTGTGCATCTAAGGCGGATGGTAACAAGAGGCAGGGGACACGATGTTTTACCCAGGTTCAGGCCCTCTTGATGGAGGTAAAACCCTACGTCCTACTTGATTTATTCTTGATGATATGGGTATTACAAGAGTTGATCTACCACGAGATCGGAGAGGCTAAACCCTAGAAGCTAGCATATGGTATGATTGTATGTTGTCCTACGGACTAAAACCCTCCGGTTTATATAGACACCAGAGGGGGCTAGGGTTATACAAGGACGGTTACAAAGGAGGAGATATACATATCCGTATTGCCTAGCTTGCCTTCCACGCCAAGTAGAGTCCCATCCGGACACGAGACGAAGTCTTCAATCTTGTATCTTCATAGTCAACCAGTCCAGCCAAAGGATATAATCTGGCTGTCTGGAGACCCCCTAATCCAGGACTCCCTCAGCACTTGTGACTTGTTTGTGTGCAGGAGAATAATCAAGTTTGATCTGGATAAATCAATATTGTCATAAGAGAAAGGGTCATCTTTTAACTTGGCGGATCAGCAGTATTGTACAAAACAGAAACGTGCATGATGGCACGGCAGATTCAAGTTTTTTACTACCCTATTACATGGCTCCGTGAAGCCGAATGGCATTAAGTGTTTTTTCAAAGGATAAAGTAAGTAAACCGCCTGGCGGTTCATTCTTCTTGGCCTGGCTCTGGATCATCCCTTGCCGGTTCTTCGTCCTCCTCCGCCGTCTGGAAGTTTGGTGTTGACTAGTCAATGCCAAGCTAGGCGTAGAATTCAGCTTCGTCATCAATAAGATTGGACGGGTCAATGTCAGGGGCGAAGGTGTGCTTACGAATTGGAGGAATTAAATCCATCACTTTATATGCAGGAGTAGACATCTTCTGATTTTCTACATCATAAGCCGGCTGACATTTGGAGAGATTGGTTTCTTCAGCAATGATTGTTGCATGAGGACGAATTTCTTTAACACAAGCGGTGAAGTCTTGTTGATCAAAAGAAGTCCCATCTTCCTTCAGACTTGGATACCCACTAGCTACATCGGCCGGGTCTAACTCCGGCACCCATGCCTTAGCACGGCTCAAGGCTATCACAACACCGACTCTCGCACAAGACCGTTTTATCTCTTGAATTCTGGTGGGCAGGATTGACAATTTCTTCAACACATCACTTAACAGATTGGGTCCTTGGTTTGTTGGAGAAATGGTAGCTAATGTGCGTTGAGTTCCGGTGTATAGTTGTTCAACCAACATATATACGGCTTTCAGCTTCATTACTACGTGTTGATTCAGATTGTTGCTCCTGGGACCTGCACAAATTACAGATTGGTTAAATGGAGGTTTATATTATCATGGCAAGGATTCACTTTTTGATGATTAGCAAAGTAACTCACCAAAGATAGCAGAAACCATCTGAGAGACATGGTGTTTTAAGCTGGAGAGTTCAGTGGTTACTTCTTGAAGAGCTGCCTCGGCTTTTCCAGCTCGCCGCGTTAAAGCAGTCTTTTATTCAGCCCAAGTGGTTTTCTCCGTCTTAAAACCGGTCTTCAGCTTTTCCGATTCAGCTATGCTAAACTGAAATTTGGCTTCAGCCTTCAGGGTTTCAAACTCCTGACTCGCCAGCTAGGTCTTCGCATCCGTTAACTATGACTCAAGCTCAGTAGTAGCAGCCTGTATGAAGCGCAGACTTGTCAACACATTCAGAATTACAAGAATATAAGTCCCGAGTCCTTTGCAAGCAACAACACTTGGCACTTGCGGGCTAATGTCTGTCAAAGAATTACTTTAAATAAAACGGCTCTTATAAATAAAGTCCCAAGCACTTTGCAAGCAAGAGAACTTGGCACTTGGGGGCTAATGCCTATTGCAGAGTTGTAGGATCTAGAAGTAGATGTGTCTAGAGGGGGGTGATTAGACACTTAATGCTAAAGTTGCAATTTTTAAGCTTTTTCAGTTTAAGTGGAGTTTAGGCACAATTTCAACACACACAATACATATCAAGCAAGCATGCAAAGAGTACGTAAGCAGCGGAATGTAAAGCATGCAACTTGCAAGAATGTAAAGGGAAGGGTTTGGAGAAATCAAACGCAATTGGAGACATGGATGTTTTTCCCGTGGTTCGGATAGGTGGTGCTATCCTACATCCACGTTGATGGAGACTTCAACCCACAAAGGGTAATGGTTGCGCGAGTCCACACAGGGCTCCACCCACGAAAGGTAACGGTTGCGCGAGTCCACACAGGGCTCCACCCACGAAGGGTCCACGAAGAAGCAACCACCCACAAAGGGTCCACAAAGAAGCAACCTTGTCTATCCCACCATGGCCATCGCCCACATAGGACTTGCCTCACTAGCGGTAGATCTTCACGAAGTAGGCGATCTCCTTGCCCTTACAAACTCCTTGGTTCAACTCCAGAATCTTGTCGGAGGCTCCCAAGTGACACCTAGCCAATCTAGGAGACACCACTCTCCAAGAAGTAACAAATGGTGTGTAGGTAATGAACTCCTTGCTCTTGTGCTTAAAATGATAGTCTCCCCAAGACTCAACTCTCTCTCATAGGATTTGGATTTTGTGGAAAGAAGATTTGAGTGGAAAGCAACTTGGAGAGGCTAGAGATCAAGATTCATATGGTAGGAATGGAATATCTTGGTCTCAACACATGAGTAGGTGGTTCTCTCTCAGAACATATGAGTTGGAATGGTGTATGTGTTCTGATGGCTCTCTCTTCGAATGAAGAGGAGGTGGAGGGGTATATATAGCCTCCACACAAAATCCAACCGTTACACACAGTTTTCCAATCTCGGTGGGACCGAATCAACAAACTCGGTCGGACCGAAAATGTAAACCTAGTGACCGTTAGAGATTTTCGGTGGGACTAACATGCAACTCGGTGGGACCGATATGGTTAGGGTTTGGGCATACCGTAATCTCGGTGAGACCGATTACACAAACTCGGTGGGACCGAATTTGGTAATTAGCTAACTAGAGAGTTGTTCAGGCAAACTCGGTGGGACCGATTTGCTCTTTCGGTGAGACCGAAAAGTTACAAAAAGGAAACACTGAATTTACATTGCAATCTCGGTGGGACCGATTGCATATCTCGGTGGGACCGAAAATATTGCAATGGGTAACAGAGAGTTTGCAATCCCATCTCGGTGAGACCGAGATCCCTATCGGTAGAACCGAATTGCTAGGGTTTGGCAGTGGCTTATGACAAGTGAAACTCGGTGGCGCCGGATAGAAAGAATCGGTATGACCGAGTTTAGCTTAGGGTTTAGGTCATTTGTGGAAGTGGGAAAGTAGCTGAGAATTTTGGAGCATATCATTAAGCACATGAGGCAAGAGGCTCATTAAGCAACACCTCATCCCTCCTTGATAGTATTGGCTTTTCCTATGGACTCAATGTGATCTTGGATCACTAAGATGTAAAATGAAGAGTCTTGAGCTTGAAGCTTTAGCCAATCCTTTGTCCTTAGCATCTTGAAGGAGTTCCCACAACCTTTAGTCCATGCCACTCCATTGTTGAACTTATCTGAAACATGCTAGATCGAAATGTTAGCCCAACAAGAGATATGTTGTCATCAATTATCAAAACCACCTAGGGAGCACTTGTGCTTTCAAGAGTTTTTTCCTAAACTGATTCATATGATTAAGTCCTAAGCAGTTTGCAAGCAATAGTACTTAGCACTTGGGGGCTAATGGATATTTCTTCATATCTCATTCTTGTTTCATGATGACCTGCAAGTGCAACGGACAGCCATAGCCGGCCCATGGGGGCTATATATGTAAGTTCTGTTCTCTACAACTAAGAAGTACCAGCTCATTCATGCTGATTAAGCCGGCCCTTGGGGACTACGGATGCAATGCTAAATTGTTTCCACATCCGGCTTAAATCTAATTATGACAGCCGGTTTTGGAAGGATTCTATTACAGATGCTTATGGATTATTCTAAGTCTACAGCTTATTCAATCTTATCATAACATGTAGACTTGGGGGCTGGCAGGATGTACATAACTTATTTAAAGCCGGAAGTCATACCTCTTATTTTTGGTGCATCTGTTTCACCATCTCAATTTAAAAATCGCGGCTGGAGTGTACTTGGTTGAGATAACCGGACAATACTTCACTGTTGCTCAATTGAGCATAGTGGGAGATATCAAACCTCACTTTCCGTCTTTCAATAACTTCTTGCTTGGCAGAGTGTTTGGCTAAAATTGTTGGATTTCCCGGTTCAGTAAAACTGATGCCAGTGATTAGAACGTCATCATTATGGGTCTCTAACGGCTTAAGTGAGCTTGACAGTTCAGTATTCAACGAGTCAGTGTTTGCTTGATCAACGGAGAGGTCAGGTATCTCAGGTGGAATGTCAGAAGCAGGTTCTTCTGGCTGTTTTTCAGAGGCATCAAGTATAGAGGCTTGTTGCTCCAGTTCAACAACTTGAGGATCCTCAACCGACTTGGACACTTTTGCCTTCTTGTTAGGTTTTGCTTGTCCACTGAACGACTTATGACAAATCAATATAATGGTAAGAATATAAAGTACAGAATAAAAGTAATTGTCATTACCCAAGGGCAGTTTTGAAAGCCAACAGCTGGGTCTGGGATGAGTCACCAGAGGAAGAGCCAGAAACCTCCTGGGTGTTTGAATCAGAGAAATTGAGTGGCTGGCAAAATAGACCCGCCAACGGGTAAAAAGGAGCTAAGTTTGGAAGAACCTCATTTTGGCGTTTCCGTGGAATTTGAGTGTTCGGTAAATATGAGGACAATTCTTCACCTCCACTATTCCGAGTCTGGCACTGGTTCTCGTGCTGCTGTAGCTTCAAAAGAAAGTGAGTATCCCAATGATCTAAGGGGTGTGAAAAGCTTACTTTCCGAACTATTCGTCAAATTTTCTGTCTTGGCAAGGGCTCTGAGTCGGAGGAAATGATAGTTACCTCTTCATCAACTGCTTGACTGGCCCCTGTGTCATCATGAGAGTAATGTCAATAAGATAATTGAAAAAGGAGCTAAGAGAGTCAAGGGCTACCTCCGACTCAGAAGTTTCATCTAGATTAAGCAGGTTAGAGGCAGTTGGTTTCTTCTTGTGCTTCTTGGTGGTTTTCTTGGCGGCTTTCGTGGCAGCCCTAGCCTTTTTGGCAGCTTCATGGTCACATTTTGCCTTCCAGAAATCAGATTTAGCATGCGAAATATTAGCATACTTGAGTTAACACAATATTTGGATGATGAGATAAAAGTAAGGAAAATTAAGAGACTCACATCTGGTGGCGGGTTAAAATTGCAGAAAGGGTTCAGACCCACTTTGTTGCAGTCTTCAAATTTTCCATTCACAAGTGTTTTTGTCATTTCAATAATTGTCTGTTCAGTCAAATGCAAAGAGCTGTGGCCTAATGGATCGTCTATTTCTCCGGTATAAGTACACATCAAACCAGGGCGGTGGCTCAAGGGTATGATCCTCCATGAGACCCAACATCGGACCAAATCAATGTCGGTTAACCCGTTCCCGAGTAGGGCCTTGACCTTCGTGATAGTGGGGGCGAGTTTTTTACGTTCAGTGGCAGTAAGTTTTTCACGGAATTGATGTTTTGGGTCAAGACGTTCAACACGATAACCTGGTAATGGATTTTCACCAGCCGGAGAGATATCCTTGCAGTAAAACCACGTCTGATTCCAGTCCTTAGGGTGACTCGGCAGAACTGCATGAGGGAAGATGGCATCTCTTCCGCGTTGAATCAAGATTGTGCCAAGTTCCAAGCTGGGCCCGTTTGTGAACTCGTTTTGGTGGTTCAGATAGAAGAATTCCCTGAAAAGTTCGACACTAGGCTCCGTTTGAAGGTATACTTCACAGAAAACTTGAAAGTTGCAAATGTTTGGCATAGAATTGGGTCCGATGTCTTGAGGATGAAGTTGGAAGAATTTCAGAATGTCTCGGGAAAATTTAGAACCGGGTGGAGAAAAGCCCCGATTCATGTGATCAGTAAAAACAATCACTTCATTATCCTTTGGTAGAGGTCTTTCTTCACCTGGATCAGGGGCGCGGTAATGCATGACACTCTTTGCTGGTAAATACCCAACCTTGACAAAGTCTTTCAAAGTACCCTCGGTGACAATGGAGGGAACCCAGTTACATGTAGCAACTGTCCTTGGCGGCATCGCGGAAAGGGAGGCCTAAAAGGAAGAAAGTTTTTCGGTTTAAAGATTAATCCATTTAAGCCGGCGGAAAATGTTATAAGTATTTCTTAGAGAAATCACAAAGTTAACAGTTATAGTATATATTCAGGATGGCGGCTTAAGTGAGGACTAATCATATATGAGTAATTTTAAGCCGGACATGTAAGCCGCCATGACATGTACTGGTATCCAAGATCTGACAAAAGCAAAGTTTTACTAAGTGTTGGGGCAAACAGGTTTCATAGATTGAAGCTATAAATTTGGATCTGCAGCTATTCAGAAAAATGGAATAAAATTTGAACCAAAGGTGGCGGCAGTAGAAGAGTGGGGGTGCTCAGATGAGATCTATTGTAAAGAAGATATAGTCTGATATCAAAAAAGAAGTACTAAAACTACTACCGCGCGAGTTCTATGCTATTTTCAGATCAAAATTATGCGATCTAGGACAGAGAAAGGGAAGAACGGGGATGAACATCGACGAATAGAGAAACCCTAACACAGATCGATCTATGAAGAGGAAAGATATAAACTTACTGACGATGGTTAATAGCGGAGGAGCGGCGCGACGTTCTGGTCCGTTCAGGGTGATGCAACGGACGGAGTCGATGAAGGAGACGAAGGTCGACGGCGGCGGAGATCGGGCGCACTGGAGCGTTGCGAGGATGAAGAAGAAGGAGAGAAGGTAACGGGGGAGAATGAAAAGTGAACTCGTGGCCCTATTTATAAGGCTGGAGGGATAAGTGGCATGCGCAGGAATCGAGGAGACAAGAAAATGGATATGTGGTGGCGCGAGCGCCTCGATTTTTGAATGGTCGGTAAAGAAAAAGATTTAACTAAGATTTGGGCCGTGTGTAGTATTAATTACAGGTGACGTCACGGCGGGTTACCGCAATTTTCGGAGATGACGACATGGCGGTTTACAGGTAAACACAACAAGATGAAGGAAGATTTTTTCTAAGTGCTGAAGATTGACATGAACAAGTTCAAATCAACCTGGGGCCTAATGTTGGGGATACAACTATTGGGTATAACCTGCCTAGGAGGGGCCGGGTTATCCCCATGGCGGTTCATCTAGACAAAGCCCATAAGTATGTGAAGGTGGCGGTTCATGAAGCAGGCCTGTTAAGGGGCCCAAACCATGAGGCGGCTTAAGGCCCGTGAGTATAAAACGCCATGTATATGTAACTTGTGTTATAAGGCATGTAAGATAAGTCACTGAGCCGGACACGTTTGTATGAGCCGGCCGGGACTCTGTAGGCCGCAGGGTGTCAACCTGTGCATATAAGGGGGCAACCCGGCAGCGGATTAGGGCAGGAAACAACAAGTCGAAAGCCAGGCAAAGCGTATTTGCTCCCTGGTAATCGAAACCCTAGCAATACCACATCAGACTGGAGTAGGCTTTTACCTTCACTGTAAGGGGCCGAACCAGTATAAAATCTCCGTGTCCTTTGTCCTGTTTAACCCCTTTAAGCTAATCTCATCGCAATGGCTCCACAACTAAGTCCTTCTACGAGGACATCTGCCGTGACAATTTCATGACAGCATCCCTAATACCTTTGCCTTATTCTCGTGCAATGACAAGTGAATAAACACTCATCTTGAGAATAACACATCTAGCATGGAAAATATTAGCCACCCTTCACCGCTCCGTGAGCGAAACAAACACACAAAGGAGAAGTTTATTTTTGAAATTTAGAGATGGAACATGCAAATTTGCTTAGAACGACAAAAGAATACTACATATAGGTAGATATAGTGGGCTCATGTGGCAAAACCTGGTTAAAGGTTTTTGGATGCACAAGTAGTGATCATACTTAGTGCAAAATGAAGGATAGCAAAATATTGGGAAACGACCAACTAAGAAACGAATAATCTCATAAGCGAGCATTAAGCATAACTAACACCGAATAATGCACCATATGTAGGATATAATTTCATTGCATAACTATTGACTTTCCTGCTTGCATAGGGAATCACAAACCTTAACACCAATATTCTTACTAAAGCATAATTAATCATCAAGATGACTCACATATCATATCATCATATCTCAAAACTATTACTAAGAATCAAGTTTATTTTGTCCAATGATCTTCATGAAAGTTTTTATTATATCCTTCTTGGATATCTATCACTTTGGGACTAATTTTCATATGTTGGTTTTGATAAGCTCAACCAAATATAAGTGAAGATCATGAGCATAATATTTCTTTCTCTCAAATTAGTTTAAGTGAAGCAAGAGAGAATTTCTTGAAAATTTACTAACTCTCAAATAAATCTAAGTGAAGCAAGAGAGAAAGCTGTATTCCTTTTGACAGCAATATAATTTGTAACGACCAAGTAACGATAGTAGTAACAAAAGTTCAGCAAGGTAGCCCAATCCTTTTGAGGCAAAGGACAGACCAAAAGAGTCTCTTATGATAAGCAAAGTGTTCTTGAGGGTAAACGGGAATTTAATCTAGTCACTTTCATCATGTTGGTCCGATTTGTGTTCGCTACTTTGATAATTTGATATGTGATTGGACCGTTGCTTAGGTGTTGTTCTTACTTGAACAAACCTCCTACTTATGATTAACCCTCCCGCAAGCATCCGCAACTATGAGAAAAGTATTAAGAATAAATTCTAACCATAGCATTAAACTTTTGGATCCAATCGGTCCCTTATGGAACAGCGCATAAACTGGGGTTTAAGCTTCTGTTACTCTCCCTACCCATCATCTAATTGCTACTCCACAATGCATTCCCTTAGGCCCAAATATGGTGAAGTGTCATGTAGTCGACGTTCACATGACACCACTAAGGGAATCACAACATGCATACTATCAAAATATCGAACACATATCAAGTTCACATGATTACTTGCAACATGATTTCTCCCGTGACCTCAAGAACAAAAGTAACTACTCACAAATGATGATAAACATGCTCATGATCATAGGAGTATTAAATAGCATATTGGATCGTAACATATAATCTTCCACCAAATAAACCATATAGTAATCAACTACAAGATGTAATCAACATTACTAGTCACCCACAAGCACCAATCTATAGTTCCTGTAACAAGATTGAACACAAGAGATGAACTAGGGTTTTAGATGAGATGGTGCTGTTGAAGATGTTGATGGAGATTGCCCTCCCCAAGATGGGAGAGTTGTTGGTGATGATGATGACGATGATTTCCCCCTCCGGGAGGGAAGTTCCCCCGGCGAAATCGCTCCGCCGGAGGGCCAAAGTGCTCATGTCCAAGTTCCACCTCGAGGCGTTGGCGCTCCATCCCGAAAGTCTTCTCCTTATTTTTTCAAGCTCAAAATGACTTATATACCAGAATATGGGCACCAGAGGTGGGCCTGGATGAGCACAACCCACCAAGGCGCGCCTGGGCTCCCTGGCACGCCCAGGTGGGTTGTGCCCACCTGGTGGGCCCCGTCTGGTAGTTATTTGCTCCAATAATTCTTAAATATTCCATAAAAATTCTCTGTGAAGTTTCAGCTCATTCGGAGTTGTGCAGAATAGGTAGCCTAACGTAGCTTTTTCAGGTCTAGATTTCAAAATGCCGGAATTCTCCCTCTTTATGTATACCTTGCATATTATGAGAGAAAAGGCATTAGAATTACTCCAAAAAGCATTATTATGGATAAAAACATTATAAATAACAGTAAGAAAACATGATGCAAAATGGACGTATCAACTCCCCCAAGCTTAGACCTCGCTTGTCCTCAAGCAAAAACCGAAATTGAAAAACATGTCCACATGCTTTGAGAGAGAGGTGTCGATAAAAATAAAAATACGGACATAGAAGCATCATGTTGATTATTATAACATCAACAAAATTAAACATAAGACTTTAATCATAGAACTTTTATCATATACTTCTCATGAATAAGTAACAATTCATCACACAATTGAAGTACAAAGGAAAAACTCTATTAAAAACCAACAAACTATGTTCTCAGTCAACTTTGCAACTACAATTCATCATCTTTTCAGGAAGGGTCACATATTGGAGCCTTTAGGCAAGTCCACATACTCAACCATCATATAGTCTTTTATGATTGCTAACACTCACCGCGTACATATGAGCAAAACATTTCAACTGGACACATAGAAAGATAGGGGCTTATAGTTTTGCCTCCCAACGTATTGACCTCAAGGGTGATGTCAACAATAATAACTCATGCTAACTATATTCAACTGGAAATATGTGCCTAGATCTTTCCTCACCACATGATGCTTGCCAAAGGAGAAAAATAAAAAGGAATAGAAGGAAAACTTTGACTCTTTGCATAAAAGTAAATACATAAAAGTAAAAGATAGGCCCTTCGCAGAGGGAAGCAACGGTTCCCATGCGCTTATTTGTTTGTATGCTCAACCCCTTAATGCAAAAGAACGTCACGTTGCATTGCCCCTTGTGATAGCAACTTTTATTATGCAGTCTGCCACTTTTATTCTTCACCATCACAAGTTCGTGTAATGCTCAATTTTCTCTTACACTAACTGATCTCACACTTTTAGAAGTATTGCCTTTTTGCACCGATGACAACTTACTTGAGGGATCTTGCTCAATCCCTAGGTAGGTATGGTGGACACTTGAAAATAAGATTTGGGTTTAAGGGTTTTTGGATGCACAAGTAGTATCTCTAGTTAGTGATGAATTTTTGGCTAGCAAAGATAGGGGCAAGCACCACATGTTAAAGGATCTATGACAATATGACTTCTATATGAATATAAACAAACATAAAGCATTAAGTTGTCTTCCTTGTCCAACGTCAACAATTTTGGCATATAATACTTGGATGAGGGCTCACAATCACAAAAGATTTCTAGGATAATATATTTATATGTGAATCTTCTCTTCCCTTATTAATTCTTTCATGAGTTGCATCATTGACTAATGCTATGTTTGTCAATCTCTAATAATTTTTTCTACTTATACTTTTAATTATGTGGTGTCATTACCTACCATAGGATTAGCACATGATATTTACTTTATTTCTTTCCTTTCTTTTATTTATTTCCTTTCTCCTTTCCTTTCTTATTTCTTTTCTTTAATTTGCAACAAGAAAGTAAAGAAAGCAAAAACTCAAACTAACTTTATTATATAACTTGCACACGATTACAAGGATAGATCACTAAACAAACTCTCAAAGAAAAATGATCGAACTAAACTTTTATTCATCTAAAGAAAAAATATCAAACTAAAATAAGTAAAAGCAAAAAAGGATAGTGGGGTGATACGATAACGGGGCACCTCCCCCAAGCTTGGCGGAAGCCAAGGGGAGTGCCCATTCCCTATGCTCAGTTCTCTTTTGGTGGTGAAGAAGATGATGGTGATAATGACAATTGTGCCTTCAACTTTTCCATATTATAGTTGAGGAGAGCAATTTCCTCCTTTAAATCATCGACTTCCAACTCCAGCTTCAAGATCTTGTCGCATAAATCCCCTTTGCTTTTCTGCCTAAAACGAAAAAGGAATAGATTGGTTTTTAGACCGGTTAGCTCTCTTGGGAAGACTTGACTTCTTGAATTGCACGTGCATATCCGCAGGTTGAGGTAGACGGGCACCCTCCTCTTCCGAGCTTGAATCATCGATCTTCATAATGAGATCATCTTTGTCATCTGTAGTTCGACCATAAGGGGATAGGTCCCCATAGGTCTTTGGGTCAGCAATGAGATGTAAGACATAGCTCTCTCCGTCGGAGTCTTGGGACTACATATTTTTAGAACTGCTCAGAAAACAGCGAGAAAAGAGAATAGAGGATTTTCTCCGCGATACGGTGATCAACAGGTTCGGGAGTATATATAGAATTTTTTTATCTTAGAGGACAAGCATACGGAAGAAAAATGGAGTACGGAAGGTGTCCCAGGTGGGCACAACCCACCTGGGCGCGCCAGGCCTGGTGTCTTGTGCCCACCAGGGTACGCTTCATGGAAGTTTCTTCATTTCCAATTTTTTAAATATTCCAAAACTGATAAAAAATATTTTTGTGTATTTTCCGAAGTCCGTTTACTTACCGTATCACGTACCTCCTTATTTTCATGATTCTGGAGTGTTCCGGAAGGACTCTTTTATGTGTTCTTCCCGTGTCAAAGTTTGGACAATATTACTTTCAACATTAATGGGCATACCTGAGATATAATGTTTTATTCGTTGCCCATTGACAACCTTCGGGTTAGTACCTTCAGAGTTATTTATTTTGATGGCTCCAGACCGGTAAACCTCCTCGATAACATAGAGGCCTTCCCATTTTGAGAGGATTTTTCCTGCAAAGAATCTAAAATGAGAGTTGTACAAAAGAACATATTCTCCTACTTTAAATTCACGCTTTTGGATTCTTTTGTCATGCCATCTTTTAACTTTTTCTTTGAATAATTTTGCATTTTCATAAGCTTGGGTTCTCCATTCATCTAAAGAGTTGATATCAAATAACCTCTTTTCACCAACAAGTTTGAAATCATAATTGAGCTCTTTGACGGCCCAATATGCTTTATGTTCTAACTCAGGAGGCAAATGACAAGCTTTTCCATAAACCATTTTATATGGAGACATACCCATGGGATTTTTATACGCTGTTCTATAAGCCCAAAGTGCATCATCTAATTTCTTAGACCAATTCTTCCTGGGCCTATTAATAGTCTTTTGCAAAATTAATTTTATTTCTCTACTGCTAAGTTCAACTTGACCACTAGACTGAGGATGATGGGTGATGCAATTCTATGGTTAACATCATACTTGGCAAACAATTTATGGAAAGCACCATGAATAAAGTGTGAACCACTATCAGTCATTAAATATCTAGGGACTCCAAACCTTGGGAAAATAACTTCCTTAAGCATTTTAATAGAGGTGTTGTGATCAGCACTACTGGTTGGAATAGCTTCTACCCATTTAGTAACATAATCAACAACAACCAAAATATGTGTATACCCATTAGAGGAAGGAAAGGTCCCATGTAATCAAATCCCCAAACATCAAATGGTTCAACAGCAAGTGAGTAATTCATTGGAATTTCTGGACGCTTATCGATATTACCTATTCTTTGACATTCATCACAAGATAAGACGAACTTACGGGCATCCTTGAATAGAGTATGCCAATAGAATCTAAATTGCAATACTTTGTGAGCAGTTCTATCTCCAGCATGATGTCCTCCATAAGCTTCAGAGTGACATTTCCATAGGATTTGTCCCTGTTCATGCTTTGGTACACAACGTCTAATAATACCATCCACTCCTTCTTTATAAAGATGTGGGTCATCCCAAAAGTAATGTCTCAAATCATAGAAGAATTTTTTCTTTTGTTGGTATGTAAAGCTAGGTGGTAAATATTAGGAACAATGTAATTAGCATAATCAGCATACCAAGGAGTATTATGAGCAACATTTATTGCAGCTAACTGCTCACGAGGAAAACTATTATCAATAGGTAGTGGGTCATCAGGCAAATTTTCAAGCCTAGACAAATTATCAACTACTGGGTTCTCAGCTCCTTTTCCATCAATGATATGTAAATCAAATTCTTGTAACAAGAGAACCCATCGAATGAGTCTAGGTTTAGCATCTTTCTTTTCCATAAGATATTTAATAGCAGCATGGTCTGTGCGAATAGTTACTTTGGAATCAACAATATAAGGTCTAAATTTATCACAAGCAAACATAATTGCTAAGAATTCTTTTTCAGTAGTATCATAATTTCTTTGAGCATTGTCTAGAGTTTTACTAGCATAATGAATAACATTCAATTTCTTATCAACTTTTTGTCCTAGAACAACACCAATAGCATAATCACTAGCATCACACATAATTTCAAAAGGCAAGTTCAAATCAGGTGGTTGAACAATAGATGCATAAATTAAGGCTTTCTTGAGTGTTTCAAAGGCTTCTGAACAATCATCATAAAAAACAAAAGGGATATCCTTTTGCAAAAGATTCATAATAGGCCTAGAAATTTTAGAAAAGTCTTTGATAAATCTCCTATAGAAACCAGCATGACCTAAGAAACTACGAATACCTTTTATATCTTTAGGATATGGCATTTTATCAATTGCATCAACCTTAGCTTGGTCCACTTCAATACCTCTTTCAGAAATTTTATGACCCAAGACAATGCCTTCATTAATCATAAAGTGGCACTTCTCCCAATTCAAGACAAGATTTGTTTGTTCACATCTCTGTAAAACTCGATCAAGATTGCTTAAAAAATCATCAAAAGACTTCCCATAAACAGAGAAATCATCCATGAAAACCTCAACAATCTTTTTAAAAAAGTCAGACAATATAGCAGTCATACATCTTTGAAATGTAGCACGTGCATTACATAAACTGAAAGGCATACGTCTATAAGCATAGGTTCCAAAGGGATAAGTAAAAGTGGTCTTTTCTTGATCAGGTTGAGAAACAGGTATTTGTGAAAAAACAGAATATCCATCAAGGAAGCAAAAATGTGTGTGCTTAGATAATCTTTCAATCATTTGATCAATAAAAGGCAGAGGGTAATGATCTTTTCTAGTCGCTTCCTTTAATTTTCTAAAATCAATTACCATTCTATAGCTTGTAACAATTATTTGTGGAATAAGTTCATTCTTATCATTAGGAACAACAGTTATACCTCATTTCTTAGGGACACAATGAACAGGACTTACCCATCTACTATCAGCTATAGGATAGATTATACCTGCTTTCAGAAGCTTTAAGATTTCCGTTCTTACCACTTCCTTCATCTTTGGATTTAACCAACGTTGGTGATCAACAACGGGTTTAGCATCAGGTTCCATATTAATTTTGTGCTGACACAAAGTGGGATTAATTCCCTTTAAATCAATAAGAGTATATCCAATAGAAGCTCGGTGCTTCCTTAGAACTTTCAATAATCTTTCTTCTTCATGTTATGAAAGGTTAGCACTAATAATAACATGACATATCTTCTTTTCATCAAGATAAGCATATTTCAAAGTGTCTGGCAATTGTTTTAATTCAAACACAGGATCACCTTTAGGTGGAGGAGGACCTCCTAGAGTTACAATAGGCAAGTTGTGTTTAAGTAGAGGACCTTGTTCAAAGAAAATCCTATCTATTTCATTTCTTTCATGCATATGAAAATCATTTTCACGGTCTAGCAAGTATTGTTCTAAAGGATCAGTAGGTGGTACAACAATAGAAGCAAGACCAATTAATTCATCCTTACCAGGCAATTCTTTTTCATGAAGCTTTCTACTAAACTTGGAAAAATTAAACTCATGAGACTCATCACCAAAACTAACGCTGACAGTTTGTTTCTTGCAATCTATCTTAGCATTAACGGTGTTCAAGAAAGGTCTACCAAAGATAATGGGACAAAAGTCATCTTGTGGGGAATCAAGAACAAGAAAATCAGTAGGGTATTTTATTTTCCCACACAAGACTTCAACATTAACTATCCCAATTGGTTATATAGTGTCTCTATTAGCAAGTTTAATAGTAACATCTATGTCTTCTATCTCTGCGGGTGCTATGTCTTTCATAATTTCTAGATATAAGGTGTAAGGAATATCACTCACACTAGCACCTATGTCACATAAACCATGATAACAGTGATCTCCTATTTTAGCTGAGATGACGGGCATGCCAACAACAGGTCTATGTTTATCCTTTTTGTCAGGTTTGGCAATTCTAGCCGCTTCTTCACAAAAGTAAATAACATGCCCATCCATATCTTCCTCCAAGAGATCTTTAACCATAGCAATACTAGGTTCAACTTTAATTTGTTCATCAGGTCTAGGTGTTCTAATATAAATTTTGTTAACCATAGTTGAAACTTTAGCATGTTCCTTTATCCTAACAGGGAAAGGTGGCTTCTCAATATAAGCAGAAGGAACAATTGGATCAACATTATAAAGTATAGTCTCTTCTTTAATTTGTACCAGTTCTTTGATTTCTTCTTTAATAAGTGGGTGATATTTAAACCACTTCTCTTTGGGGAGTTCAACATAAGTAGCAAATGATTCACAAAAAGGAGGCTACTATCTTAGAGTCAAGTCCATATTTAGTGCTAAACTTTTGAAAAGCATCGGTATCCATAAAAGATTTAACAGAATCATACTTAAGTTTAATACCCGACTCTTTACCTTTGTCGAGTTCCCAATCTTCAGAGTTGCGTTTAATTCTTCCTAAAAGATCCCACCGGAATTCAATAGTCTTCTTTATAAAAGAACCAGCACAAGAAGTATCAAGCATGGTTTGACCATTACGAGAAAGCCGAGCATAAAAATTCTGGATAATGATTTCTCTTGAGAGATCATGATTGGGGCATGAATACAACATTGACTTAAGCCTCCCCCAAGCTAGAGCGATACTTTCTCCTTCACGAGGCCAAAAATTATATATATAATTCCGATCATGAGGAACTAGATGCATAGGATATTTTTTGGTGGAACTCCAATTTCAATCGATTCCAATTCCAAGATCCAATATCATCGCATAGCCTATACCATGCCAATGACTTTTCCTTTCAAAGATAAAGGGAAAACCATCTTCATAACTTCATCCCTAGGTAAACCTGCAAGCTTAAACCATCTTCAAGTGCATATTGCTACCTCTTGAGCATGCGTTGGTTTTCCCTTAAAAGGAAAGGGTGATGCAGCAAAGTAGCATAAGTATTTCCCTTAGTTTTTGAGAACCAAGGTATAAATCTAGTAGGAGACTACACGCAAGTCGCCTAGTACCTGCACAAACAATCAAGAACCTCACAACCAACGCGATAAAGGGGTTGTCAATCCCTTCACGGTCACTTACGAAAGTGAGATCTGATAAAGATAATAAGATACACATTTTTGGTATTTTTTTGTATAGATTGAAAAGTAAAGATTGCAAAATAAAATAAATAGTAAACTAGAATTGTAGATCGGAAACTTATATGATATAAAATAGACCCCGGGGCCATAGGTTTCACTAGTGGCTTCTCTCATGATAGCAAGTATTACGGTGGGTGAACAAATTACTGCCGAGCAATTGATAGAAAAGCACATAGTTATGAGAATATCTAGGCATGATTATGAAATATATGCATCACGTCCGTGTTAAGTAGACCGAAACGATTCTGCATCTACTACTATTACTCCACACATCGACCGCTATCCAGCATGCATCTAGAGTATTAAGTTCATAAGAATAGAGTAATGCTTTAGGCAAGATGACATGATGTAGAGGGATAAACTCAAGCAATATGATATAAACCCCATCTTTTTATCCTCGATGGAAACAATACAATACATGCCTTGCTGCCCCTACTGTCACTGGGAAAGGACACCGCAAGATTGAACCCAAAGCTAAGCACTTCTCCCATTGCAAGAAAGATCAACCTAGTAGGCCAAACTAAACCGATAATTCGAAGAGACTTGCAAAGATATTAAATCATGCATATAAGAATTCAGAGAGGAACCAAATATTGGTCATAGATAAACTTGATCATAAATCCACAATTCATCGAATCTCGGCAAACACACCGCAAAAGAATATTACATCGAATAGATCTCCAAGAACATCAAGGAGAACTTTGTATTGAAGATCAAAGAGAGAGAAGAAGCCATCTGGCTAATAACTATGGACCTGAAGGTTTGTGGTAAACTACTCACACATCATCGGAGAGGCTATGGTGTTGATGTAGAAGCCCTCCGTGATCGATTCCCCCTCCAGCAGATCACCGAAAAAGGTCCCCGGATGGGATCTCACGGGTACAAAAGGTTGCGACGGTGGAAAAGTGGTTTTGTGGCTCCCCTCGATGTTTTCAGGGTATAAGAGTATATATAGGCGAAAGAAGTACGTCGGTGGAGCTCTATGGGGCCCACGAGGGTGGGGGGCGTGCCTACCCCCCTGGGCGCCCCTACCTCGTAGAAGCTTCATGGACTTCCAGACTTGTACTCCAAGTCTCCTGGGTTGCGTTTGTTCCAAGAAAGATCCTCGCGAAGGTTTCGTTCCGTTTGGATTCCGTTTGATATTCCTTTTCTGTGAAACACTAAAATATGCAAAAAAAGGAAAACTGGCACTGGGCCTCCGGTTAATAGGTTAGTCCCAAAAATAATATAAAAGTGCATATTAAAGCCCATTAAACATCCAAAACAGATAATATAATAGCACGGAACAATAAAAAATTATAGATACGTTGGAGACGTATCAAATATCAGGATGTTCGGTTCCATCTCCTACATAAGGATTAGCTAGCAGTTGTTCTATCATACCCGAAGGAATTTCATGTTCAATATTTTCTGTAGGAGCAGTAGGTTGAGGGGTAACTAATTGTGGTTTCAGACGAGGTGAAGATACCCCGAACAAACCCCTCAAAGGATTGTTTTCCATAGTAACAAGTGACAATAAATTTCAGCACACTATATAAATGTTTCCTTACCAAATTCCACTTACCAAAGGGGCTTCACTCCCCGACAATCGCGCCAGAAAATAGCCTTGATGACCCACAAGTGTAGGATATCAATTGTAGCTCTTTTCTATAAGTAAGAGTATCGAACCCAACGACGAGAGGAAGGTAATGTCTGCAAGTGCTGAAATTGTAAGTAGCGGAGTAGTTTGATAGCAATATAATTTGTAATGAGCAAGTAACGATAGTAGTAACAAAAGTTTAGCAAGGTAGCCCAATCCTTTTGAGGCAAAGGACATGCCAAAACGGTCTCTTACGATAAGCAAAGCGTTCTTGAGGGTACACAGGAATTTCATCTAGTCACTTTCATCATGTTTGTTCGATTTGTGTTCGCTACTTTGATAATTTGATATGTGAGTGGACCGGTACTTAGGTGCTGTTCTTACTTGAACAAATCTCCTACTTATGATTAACCCTCTCGCAAGCAGGAACTACGAGAAAAGTATTAAGAATAAATTCTAACCATAGCATTAAACTTTTGGATCCAATCGGTCCCTTACGGAATAGCGCATAAACTAGGGTTTAAGCTTCTGTCACTCTCGCAACCCATCATCAAAATTGCTACTCCACAATGCATTCCATTAGGCCCAAATATGGTGAAGTGTCATGTAGTCGACATTCACATGACACCACTAAGGGAATCACAACATACATACTATCAAAATATCGAACACATATCAAGTTCACATGATTACTTGGAACATGATTTCTCCCGTGACCTCAGTAACAAAAGTAACTACTCACAAATGATAAACATGCTCATGATCAGAGGAGTATTAAATAGCATATTGGATCTGAACATATAATCTTCGACCAAATAAACCATATAGTAATCAACTACAAGATGTAATCTACACTACTAGTCACCCACAAGCACCAATCTATAGTTCCAGTAACAAGAATGAACACAAGAGATGAACTAGGGTTTGAGATGAGATGGTGTTGTTGAAGATGTTGATGGAGATTGCCCTCCCCAAGATGGGAGAGTTGTTGGTGATGATGATGACGATGATTTCCCCCTCCGGGAGGGAAGTTCCCCTGGCGGAATCGCTCCGCCGGAGGGCAAAAGTGCTCCTGCCCAAGTTCCGCCTTGAGGAGGCGGCGCTCTGTCCCGAAAGTCTTCTGCTTAATTTTTCTAGGTCAAAATGACTTATATACCAGAGATGGGCACCGGAGGTGGGCCTAGGTCTGCACAACCCACCAGGGCGCGCTTGGGCTACCTGGCGCGCCCAGGTGGGTTGTGCCCCCTAGTGGCCCCCCTGTGGAAGTTATTTGCTCCAATAATTCTTAAATATTCCATAAAAATTCTCCGTGAAGTTTTAGCTCATTTGGAGTTGTGCAGAATAGGTAGCCTGACGTAGCTTTTTCAGGTCCAGATTTCCAACTGCCAGAATTCTCCTTCTTTGTGTATACCTTGCATATTATGAGAGAGTAGGCATTATAATTACTCGAAAAAGCATTATTATGGATAAAAACATTATAAACAAGAGTAAGAAAACATGATGCAAAATGGACGTATCACTCACCCGCTAAGGCCCCTGGCCCTATGACAGGGGGGCCTACCCCCAGAATGTTTTAGAAAAAGAATTAAAAATATTAATAGTAAATAATAAATAAAAATAGTATTTAATTAAGTAATTGATTAATTTAATTAATTATGTTTAGTTTAACCTAATCACTAGTTAAACTAATTAAACATGTTTAGATATTCCTCGACAATGACAGTGGGACCCATGTGTCAGTTTGACCAGTCAACGGTCAGAGTTGACCGCTGACGTCATGATTACATCATAATTGTATTTTCTAATTAAATTAATTATGTTAATTCTAAAAATGACTTAAATATCGAGAAATTACTTTGAAATAATGTGTAACCCGGATGAAAAATACTTTGTTCATGAAAGTTGCTCAGAACGATGAGACGGATCCGAATACGCACTCCATTTGCTAGCCACACGTCCCTAGCATAGCGAACATGCAACTTTCCCCCTCTGGTCCATTTGTCCGAAAACACGAAACATCGGAAATACTTTCCCACATGTTTCCCCCCTTTGTCGGTATCACCTACTGCCGCGTTAGGGCACACCTAGCACCGCTCATTGTCATGTCATGCATCGTCATGCATGTGTTTGCATTATATTTATTGTTTCTTCCCCCTAGTCTCTCGTTAGACACCGAGACCGACGCCGCTGCTACCCAGTACAACTACGGTGTTGACAACCCCTCCTCTGCCGAGCTTCCAGGCAATCCCCCTCCCCCTTGATCAACCCGATATCGCCTATTCCTTCTCTCTACTGCTTGCATTAGAGTAGTGTAGCATGTTACTATTTTTAGTTAATCCTATTCTGTTGCATAGCCTGTCTTTGCTACTTTTGTAGTTACCTTTACCCGGAATCCTAAATGCTTAGTATAGGATGCTAGTATTCCATCACTGGCCCTACATTCTTGTCCGTCTACCATGCTATACTACCGGGCCGTGATCACTCGGGAGTTGATCATGAGTATATACTTATATACATAATATATGATAATTATGGTGACTAAAGTCCGGTCGGCTCATAAGTACTCGCGAGTGATTCACAGATTGGGGGCTGAAAGGACATTTGTCCCGACGACCCTCTAAGTGGATCTTTGTGGTGGAGCGACAGGGCAGGTTGAGACCACCTAGGTGAGAGGTGGGT
Organism: Triticum urartu; assembly: GCF_003073215.2. Classification (NCBI taxonomy): domain Eukaryota; kingdom Viridiplantae; phylum Streptophyta; class Magnoliopsida; order Poales; family Poaceae; genus Triticum; species Triticum urartu. The sequence continues at coordinate 408,619,679 of NC_053024.1, forward strand.
CGGGCCCTGGTCGGCATCCACCGTTACTTCAAAATAACACGCTTAACGAGATCTTGGTATTTGATCTGAGTCTGGCCACTGGCCTATATGCACTAACCAACTACGCGGGAACAGTTATGGGCACTCGACATCGTGGTATCAGCCAAAGCTCTTTTGACGTCAGCGATGGAGCAACGCACGCCGGATTGGACCATAAGCCTGCGCTTGTATTAAGGGGGCTAGGTCTGCTTCCGGCCGTCCTCGCAACGTGCAGGAGTGCAATGGGCGATGGGCCCAGACCCATGCGCACTTAGGATTTAGACCGACATGGTGACCTCTCTGTTGAGACTAGGTGGGGCTGCGACGTATTGATCTTCCGAGGCCGGACATGACCCAGGAAAGTGTGTCCGTTGAGAGGGATCGAGCGTGTTGGGTAATGTGGTGCACCCCTGCAGGGAAGTTTACTATTCGAATAGCCGTGACCTTGGTAAAAGGATGACCCAACGTTGTACCTTGACCTTATAACAAGTAGAACTGGATACTTAATAAAACACACCCTTTCAAGTGCCAGATATAACCCGATGGTCGTTCTCTCAGAGGGCGACGAGGAGAGGATATGCTATATGATGATACTTGGTGAACTTACCAGCTACTCTCTTCTATATGCTTCAAGATGGAGGCTTCCAGAAGCGTAGTCTTCGATAGGACTAGCTATCCCCTCCTATTCTGACACTCTGCAGTTCAGTCCACATATACTACCCATTTCATTGATACTAATGCATATGTAGTGTAGATCCTTGCTTGCGAGTACTTAGGATGAGTACTCATGGTTGCGTTGCTACTTCCTTTTCCCCTTTTCCCGGTTATTGCGATCATATAATGGAGTCCAAGATCCAGAGGATCCCGAGAATGCTTCTACATGGAGTTCGGCTTTGAGGAGTAGTTAGGAGGTCCCAGGCAGGAGACCTTGCCTTTTTTTATCGTTGGTACTTTTTGTGCTAGCCTTCTTAAGGAAAACTTGTTTAACTTATGTCTGTACTCAGATATTGTTGCTTCCGCTGACTCGTCTATGATCGAGCACTTGTATTCAAGCCCTCGAGGTCCCTGGCTTGTATTATGATGCTTGTATGACTTATTTATTTTTAGAGTTGTGTTCTGATATCTTCCAGTGAGTCCCTGATCTTGACCGTACACGTTTGCGTGTATGACTAGTGTATGATTGAATCGGGGGCATCACAAGTTGGTATTAGAGCTGACTTCCTGAATCCCCTTTCCACTCCTTGGCCAAAGTCGAGTCTAGACATTGCAAAACTTTTACTAACATGGTTGTGTGTCTTACGGGCCCACGTCGCCATTGGGTGGTATTAGGATCTTTTATTCCTCGTCTATACTCTAGGACTCTAATCTCTCTTCTACTCAGGTTAAATGATTTTGCTAACTCCAACACTAGGTTCTCGTAACTACTTCCTCCTGGAGAGCCCTCACTCTAGATGATTGCTTGGTGCACCGAAGGATCCCGAAGATACTCTACGATGTTCTCTTGAGACTTTGTGCCATCGCTTTTGCAATTCCCTTCCATCGATAAACCCCCTATGGAAACCACGTACACTTGTCCTTCATATAATCATTTCTCGTTGATCTTGTTATTACAAGATACCCCGAAATTCTCTCTATTGTTCTATGAGTCCTTTGAGATACTGCCTTGCAGTTCTTTGCCACATGATTACCCCTAGGGATAATTCCTCGCTCTTACCGAGTATCCGCTCATCCACAGTTGTTCATGTGTTTCACAAAATTCTTTGAAATACTATCCGATCTTTAGAGAATCCTCTACAACCCATGTCTCTTGAAATTCTTGTCTGCCTGCATTATAGTTAATTCCAAATGACTAACTATATTCATGGATGTCCTTTGCCTTTATCTTCTTGGGTGCCTTGATTCAATATGTTGCGAATTTTGCAATCCTTAATCAGATCCTAGAATTCATCCTTTCGGCTCAGACGCCATTTTAAACATGAGCTGGATCTCCACCAATCAAATTGCCATCGATTGTACCCCTAAGCCTACTCAACTTATCCATCCTTGATCAGAGCGTTGCTTTTAATCCCTTGATTTGGAAATCATAATTATTTTGCATTTGAGCTTTGAATTAGTCAGTTGTTTCTTGCTACCTCTTGAGCACCGCATTGGTTTTCCCTTGAAGAGGAAAGGGTGATACAGCAAAGTAGCGTAAGTATTTCCCTCAGTTTTTGAGAACCAAGGTATCAATCCAGTAGGAGGCCACACGCAAGTACCTCATACCTACACAAACAAATAAGAACCTCACAACCAACACGATAAAGGGGCTGTCAATCCCTTCATGGTTACTTACGAGAGTGAGATCTGGTAGAGATGATAAGATAATATTTTTGGTATTTTTATGATAAAGATTGAAAGTAAAGATTGCAAAATAAAATAAATTGAAACTTATGTGATAAAGGATAGACCCGGGGGCCATAGGTTTCACTAGTGGCTTATCTCAAGATAGAATAAGTATTACGGTGAGTGAACAAATTATTGTCGAGTAATTGATAGAAAAGCGAATAATTATGAGAATATCTAGGCATGATCATGTATATAGGCATCACGTCCGTGAAAAGTAGACCGACTCCTGCCTGCATCTACTACTATTACTCCACACATCAACCGCTATCCAGCATGCATCTAGAGTATTAAGTTCATAAGAACAGAGTAACGCATTAGGTAAGATGACATGATGTAGAGGGATAAACTCAAGCAATATGATATAAACCCCATCTTTTTATCCTCGATGGCAACAATACAATACGTGTCGTTTCCCTTTCTGTCACTGGGATCGAGCACCGCAAGATTGAACCCAAAGCTAAGCACTTCTCCCATTGCAAGAAAGATCAATCTAGTAGGCCAAACCAAATTGATAATTCGAAGAGACTTGCAAAGATAACCAATCATACATAAAAGATTTCAGAGAAGAATCAAATATTGTTCATAGATAGAGTTGATCATAAACCCACAATTCATCGGATCTCGACAAACACACCGCAAAAAGAGTTATATCGAATAGATCTCCAAGAGGATTGATGAGAAATTTGTATTGAGATCCAAAGAGAGAGAAGAAGCCATCTAGCTAATAACTATGGACCCGAAGGTCTGAAGTAAACTACTCACACATCACCGGCGAGGCGATGGAGTTGATGTAGAGGCACTCCGTGATCGATGCCCCCTCCGGCGGAGTTGCGGAAAAGGCCCCGAGATGGGATCTCTTGGGTAAAGAAGGTTGCGACGGTGGAAATAGGGTTTCGTGGTGCTCCTGGTTGTTTTCAGGGTATATGAGTATATATAGGGGGAATAAGTAGGTCGGTTGAGCCACGAGGGGTCCATTCCAAGTCCTCTGGATCACGTTTGTTCCAAAAATAACTCTCCCAAAGGTTTCATTCCCTTTGATATTCCTTTTCTGCGAAACACTGAAATAGGCAAAAAACAGCAATTTGCACTAGGCCTTGAGTTAGTAGGTTAGTCCCAAAAATAATATAAAAGTGTAAAATAAAGCCCATTAACATCCAAAACAGATAATATATGTTGGGGAACGTAGTAATTTCATAAAATTTCCGACGCACACGCAAGATCATGGTGATGTATAGCAATGAGAGGGGAGAGTGTTGCCTACGTACCCTCGTAGACCGGAAGCGGAAGCGTTAGCACAACGCGGTTGATGTAGTCATACGTCTTCACGGCCCGACCGATCAAGCACCGAAGCTACGGCACCTCCGAGTTTTAGCACACGTTCAGCTCGATGACGATCCCCGGACTCCGATCCAGCAAAGTGTCAGGGAAGAGTTCCGTCAGCACGACGGCGTGGTGACGATCTTGATGTTCTACCATCACAGGGCTTCGCCTAAGCATCGCTACAATATTATCGAGGATTATGGTGGAAGGGGGCACCGCACACGGCTAAGAAAACGATCACGTGGATCAACTTATGTGTCTATGGGGTGCCCCCTGCCCCCGTATATAAAGGAGTGGAGGAGGGGAGGGCCGGCCCTCTCTATGGCGCGCCCTAGGGGAGTCCTACTCGCACCAGGAGTAGGATTCCCCCTTTCCTAGTCCAACTAGGAGTCCTTCCATGTAGTAGGAGTAGGGGACAAGGAAGGGGAAGAGGGAAGAGAAGGAAGGAGGGGGCGCAGCCCCTCCCCCTAGTCCAATTCAGACTAGGCCTTGGGGGGCACGCGGCCTGCCTCTCCCTCTCCCCTAAAGCCCAATAAGGCCCATATACAATGTATTCACACAAGTATTATGTTTCCGGATTATACAATTCTAGCATGAATAATAAACATTTATCATGATATAAGGAAATAAATAATAACTTTATTATTGCCTCTAGGGCATATTTCCTTCAGTCTCCCACTTGCACTAGAGTCAATAATCTAGTTCACATCGCCATGTGATCTAACATCAATAGTTCACATCTTTATGTGGTTAACACCCATAGTTCACATCGATATGTGACCAGCACCCAAAGGGTTTACTAGAGTCAGTAATCTAGTTCACATTGCTATGTGATTAACACCCAAAGAGTACTAAGGTGTGATCATGTTTTACCTGTGAGAAAAGTTTAGTCAACGGGTCTGCCATATTCAGATCCATAAGTATTTTGCAATTTTCTATGTCTACAATGTTCTGCACGGAGCTACTTTAGCTAATTGCTCCCACTTTCAATATGTATCCAGATGAAGACTAAGAGTCATCCGGATCAGTGCCAAAACTTGTATTGACGTAAACCTTTTACGACGAACCTTTTGTCACCTCCATAATCGAGAAACATATCCTTATTCCACTAAGGATAAGTTTGACCGCTGTCCAGTGATCTACTCCTAGATCACTATTGTACTCCCTTGCCAAAATTAGTGTAGGGTATACAATAGGTCTGGTACACAGCATGACATACTTTATAGAACCTATGGCCAAGGCATAGGGAATGACTTTCATTCTCATTCTATTTTCTCCCGTGGTCGGGCTTTGAGTATTACTCAATTTCACACCTTGTAACACAGGCAAGAATTCTTTCTTTGACTGTTCCATTTTTAACTACTTCAAAATCTTGTCAAGGTATGTACTCATTGAAGAAAAACTTATCAAGCGTCTTGATCTATCTCTATAGATCTTGATGCTCAATATGTAAGTAGCTTCACCGAGGTTTTATTTGAAAAAATACTTTCAAACACTCCTTTATGCTTTGCAGAATAATTCTACATTATTTCCGATCAATAATATGTCATACACATATACTTATCAGAAATGTTGTAGTGCTCCCACTCACTTTCTTGTAAATACAAGCTTCACCGCAAGTCTGTATAAAACTATATGCTTTGATCAACTTATCAAAGCGTATATTCCAACTCCGAGATGCTTGCAACTCCGGTATGGTGGCTATTTTGAGGAAGTTATATGGTGGGTTTATGGTACCGGCGAAAGTTGCGCGGTACTAGAGAGGCTAGCAATGGTGGAATGATGAGAGTGCGTATAATCCATGGACTCAACATTAGTCGTAAAGGACTCATATACTTATTGCAACAATTCATTAGTTATCAAACAAATTACTACGCGCATGCTCCTAGGGTGATAGATTGGTAGGAAAACACCATCGATCGTCCCCTACCGCCACTCATAAGGAAGACAATCAATAAATAAATCATGCTCCGACTTCATCACATAACGGTTCACCATACGTGCATGCTACGGCAATCACAAACTTTAGAACAAGTATTTCTCAAATTCACAACTACTCAACTGGCATACTCTAATATCACCATCTCCATATCTCAAAACAATCATCAAGTATCAAACTTCTCATAATATTCAATGCACTTTTATGATAGTTTTTATTATACCAATCTTGGATGCCTATCATATTAGGACTAAATTCACAACCAAAGAAAATTACCATGCTGTTTTAAAGGGCTCTCAAAATAATATAAGTGAAGCATGAGGGATCAATAATTTATATAAAATAAAAACCACCGCCGTGCTCTAAAAGATATAAGAGAAGCACTAGAGCAAAATTGTCTTGCTCAAAAGATATAAGTGAAGCACATAGAGTATTCTAATAAATTCTGATTCATGCGTGTCTCTCCCAAAAGGTGTGTACATCAAGGATGATTGTGGTAAACTAAAAAACAAAGACTCAAATCATACAAGACGCTCCAAGAAAAACACATATCATGTGGTGAATAAAAATATAGCTCCAAGTAAAGTTACCGATGGACGAAGACGAAAGAGGGGATGCCTTCCGGGGCATCCCCAAGCTTAGGATTTTGGTTGTACTTGGATTTTACCTTGGGGTGCCTTGGGCATCCGCAAGCTTAGTGTCTTGCCACTCCTTGTTCCATAATCCATCAAATCTTTACCCAAAACTTGAAAACTTCACAACACAAAACTTAAGCAGAAAATCTCATGAACTCTGTTAGTAAAAGAAAACAAACCACCACTTAAGGTACTGTAATGAACTCATTCTTTATTTATATTGGTGTTAAAACTACTGTATTCCAACTTTTCTATGGTTCATACACTCAAATACTAGCCATAGATTCATCAAAATAAGCAAACAACACACGAAAAACAGAATCTGTCAAAAACAGAACAGTCTGTAGTAATCTGTAGGTTTCGAATACTTATGGAACCCATAAAATTCTAAAATAAATTTATGGACGTGATATATTTATCTATTAATCATCTTCAAAAATAATTAACTAAATATCACTCTCGAGTAGAAAATGGCAGCAAATCTCATGAACGCTAAAGTTTCTGTTTTTTACAGCAAGATCGCAAAGACTTTCCCCAAGTCTTCCCAAAGGTTCTACTTGACACAAACACTAATTAAAAGCATAAAACCACATCTAAAGAGAGGCTACATGAATTATTTATAACTAAACAGAATCAAAAAGCAAGAAACAAAAAAATTTGGATTGCCTCCCAACAAGCGCTATCGTTTAACGCCCCTAGCTAGGCATAAAAGCAAGGATAGATCTAAGTATTATCATCTTTGGTATGCAATCCATAAGTGGCCATCATAATAGATTCATAAGGTAATTTAATTTTGTTTTTAGGAAAGTGTTACATGCCTTTCCTTATCAGAAATTGGAATCTAATATTCTCTTCTTTCATGTCAATAATTGCACCAATCGTTTTAAGGAAAGGTCTACCAGGAATAATAGGACACGAAGGATTGCAATCAATATCAACAACAATGAAATCTACGGGCACATAATTCCTATTTGCAACAATAAGAACATCATTAATTATTCCCATAGGTTTCTTAATGGTGGAATCCGCAAGTTGCAAGTTTAAAGAACAATCATCAAATTCACAGAAACCTAGCAAATCTCACAAAGTTTTAGGAATCATGGAAACACTAGCACCCAAGTCACATAAAGCATAGCATTCATGATCTTTAATTTTAATTTTAATAGTAGGTTCCCACTCATCATGAAGTTTTCTAGGGATAGAAACTTCCAATTCAAGATTTTCTTCATAAGATTGCATTAAAGCATCAATGATATGTATAGTAAAAGCTTTATTTTGACTATAAGCATGCGAAGAATTTAGCGCGGATTGCAACAAGGAAATACAATCTATTACAGAACAATTATCATAATTAAATTCCTTGAAATCCAAGATAGTGGGTTCATTGCTATTTAAAGTTTTGACCTCTCCCATCCCACTTTTATCAATTTTTGCATCAAGATCTAAAAACTCCGAATCATTGGGACGCCTTCTAACTAAAGTTGACTCATCTCCAGTCCCATCATTATCAAGATTCATATTGCGAAACAAAGATTTAATAGGGGACACATCAATAACTTTTAGATCTTCATCATTATTATCATGGAAACTCGAAGAACACGCTTTCACAAAGCAACCTTTTTTAGCACGCATCCTAGCGGTTCTTTCTTTGCACTCATCAATGGAAATTCTCATAGATTTGAGAGACTCATTGATATCATGCTTAGGTGGAATAGATCTAAGTTTCAAAGAATCAACATCAAGAGAAATTCTATCCTCGTTCCTAGCCAACTCATCAATCTTAGACAATTTTTCTTCAATCAAAGCATTGAAACTCTTTTCTGAACTAATAAATTCTTTAATATTAGATTCAAAATCAGAGGGCATCTTATTATAATTTCCGTAAGAATTGTTGTAGGAATTACCATAATTATTAGAGGAATTACTAGGAAACGGCCTAGGATTAAAATTACCTCTATATGCGTTATTACCAAAATTGTTCCTACCAACAAAATTCACATCCATAGATTCATTATTATTCTCAATCGAAGTAGACAAAGGCATATCATTAGGATCAGAAGAAACACTCTTATTAGCAAACAAATTCATAAGCTCATCCATCTTTCCACTCAAAACATTGATTTCTTCTATAGCATGCACCTTTTTATTAGTAGATCTTTCAGTATGTCATTGAGAATAATTAACCATAATATTATCTAGGATTTTAGTAGCTTCTCCTAAAGTGATTTCCATAAAAGTGCCTCCCGTGGCCAAATCTAAAAGATTTATAGAAGCAAAGTTCAATCCGGCATAAATTTTTTGTATAATCATCCAAAGATTCAAACCATGTGTAGGGAAATTAAATATCATTAATTTCATCCTCTCCCAAGCTTGTGCAACATGTTCATGACCAAGTTGCTTAAAATTCATAATATTGTTTCTAAGAGTGATGATCTTAGCGGGAGGAAAATACTTAGAGATAAAAGCATCTTTGCACTTATTCCATGAATCGATACTATTTTTAGGCAAAGACGAAAACCAAGTTTTAGCACGATCTCTAAGGGAAAATGGGGATAGCTTCAATTTAACAATATCATTATCCACGTCTTTCTTCTTTTGCATATCACACAAATCAACAAAGTTGTTTAGATGGGTAGCGGCATCTTCACTAGGAAAGCCCGAAAACGGATCTTTCATGACCAGATTCAGCAAAGCAGCATTAATTTCACAAGATTCAGCATCGGTAAGAGGAGCAATCCGAGTGCTAATAAAATCATTATTGTTTGTATTGGAAAAATCACACAATTTAGTATTATCTTGAGCCATCGTGACAAGCAAGCGATTCAACACACAAGCAAACAAGAAACAAGCAAAAAGAGACGAACTAGAAAAGAGAAGGGGAACGGAAAAAGAGGGCGAATAAAACGGCAAGGGTGAAGTGGGGGAGAGGAAAACGAGAGGCAAATGGCAAATAATGTAATGCGAGGGGTAAGAGTTTGTGATGGGTACTTGGTATATCTTGACTTGTGCATAGACTCCCCGGCAACGGTGCCAGAAATCCTTCTTGCTACCTCTTGAGCACTGCGTTGGTTTTCCCTTGAAAAGGAAAGGGTGATGCAGCAAAGTAGCGTAAGTATTTCCCTCAGTTTTTGAGAACCAAGGTATCAATCCAGTAGGAGGCCACACGCAAGTCCCTCGTACCTACACAAACAAATAAGAACCTCACAGCCAATGCGATAAAGGGGTTGTCAATCCCTTCATGGTTACTTACGAGAGTGAGATCTGATAGAGATGATATGATAATATTTTTGGTATTTTTATGATAAAGATTGAAAGTAAAGATTGCAAAATAAAATAAATTGGAAACTTATATGATAAAGGATATACCGGGGGCCATAGGTTTCACTAGTGGCTTCTCTTAAGATAGCATAAGTATTACGGTGGGTGAACAAATTACTGTCGAGCAATTGATAGAAAAGCGGATAATTAAGAGAATATCTAGGCATGATCATGTATATAGGCATCACATCCGTGACAAGTAGACCGACTCCTGCCTCCATCTACTACTATTACTCCACACATCGACCGCTATCCAACATGCATCTAGAGTATTAAGTTCATAAGAACAGAGTAACACATTAGGTAAGATGACATGATGTAGAGGGATAAACTCAAGCAATATGATATAAACCCCATCTTTTTATCCTCGATGGCAACAATACAATACGTGTCGTTTCCCTTTTTGTCACTGGGATCGAGCACCGCAAGATTGAACCCAAAGCTAAGCACTTCTCCCATTGCAAGAAAGATCATACTAGTAGGCCAAACCAAACTGATAATTCGAAGAGACTTGCAAAGATAACCAATCATACATAAAATATTTCACAGAAGAATCAAATATTGTTCATAGATAGACTTGATCATAAACCCACAATTCATCGATTCTCGACAAACACACCGCAAAAAGAGTTACATCGAATAGATCTCCAAGAAGATCGAGGAGAACTTTGTATTGAGATCCAAAGAGAGAGAACAATCCATCTAGCTAATAACTATGGACCCGAAGGTCTGAAGTAAACTACTCACACATCACCGGAGAGGCCATGGAGTTGATGTAGAGGCCCTCCGTGATCGATGCCTATGACGCCCCCGATTCAATCGTACACTAATCATACACGCAAACGTGTACGATCATGATCAGGGTCTCATGGGAAGATATCACAACACAACTCTACAAATAAAATAAGTCATACAAGCATCATATTGCAGCCAGGGGCCTCGAGGGCACGAATAGAAGAGCTCAATCATAGACGAGTCAGCGGAAGAAACAATATCTGAGTACAGACATAAGTTAAGCAAGTCTGCCTTAAGAAGGCTAGCACAAACTGGGATACAGATCGAAAGAGACGCAGGCCTCCTGTCTGGGATCCTCCTAAGCTACTCCTGGTCGTCGTCAGCGGGCTGCACGTAGTAGTAGGCACCTCCCGAGTAGTAGTAGTCGTCGTCGACGGTGGCGTCTGGCTCCTGGGCTCCAACGTCTGGTCGCAGCAATCGGGTATAGAAAGGGGGAAAAGAGGGAGCAAAGCAACCATGAGTACTCATCCAAAGTACTCGCAAGCAAGGAGCTACACTACATATGTATGCATTGGTATCAAATGGAATAAGGGTATCATATGTGGACTGAACTGCAGAATGCCGGAATAAGAGGGGGATAACTAGTCCTATCGAAGACTACGCTTCTGGTAACCTCCATCTTGCAGCAGGAGAAGAGAGTAGATGGTAAGTTCACCAAGTAGCATCGTGTAGCAATATCCTAACCGATGATCCTCCCCTCGTCGCCCTGTGAGAGAGCGATCACCGGTTGTATCTGGCACTTGGAAGGGTGTGTTTTATTAAGTATCCGGTTCTAGTTGTCATAAGGTCAAGGTACAACTCCAAGTCGTCCTGTTACCAAAGATCACGACTTTTCGAATAGATTAACTTCCCTGCAGGGGTGCACCACATAACCCAACACACTCGATCCCATTTGGCCGGACACACTTTCTTGGGTCATGCCCGGCCTCGGAAGATCAACACGTCGGAGCCCTACCTAGGCACAACAGAGAGGTCAGCACGCCGCTCTAAATCCTATGGCACAAGGGTCTGGGCCCATCGCCCATTGCACACCTGCACATTGCGTGGGCGGCAAGAGAGCAGACCTAGCAATCTCCATTACAAAGGAAGTTGCGTTACGCGGTCCAACCCGGCGCGCGCCGCTCAGTCGCTGATGTCACGAAGGCTTCAGCAGATACCACGACGTCGAATGCCCATAACTGTCCCCACGTAGATGGTTAGTGCGTATAGGCCAGTGGCCAGACTCAGATCAAATACCAAGATCTCGTTAAACGTGTTATCTTGAAATAACCGTGAATGCCGACCAGGGCCAGGCCCACCTCTCTCCTAGGTGGTCTCAACCTGCCCTGTCGCTTCGCCACAAAGATCCACACAAAGGGCCATTGGAACAAAGGTCCTTTCAGCCCCCAACCCGTGAATCACTCGCGGGTGCTCCACGAGCCAACCCGACTTTAGTCACCACATGTATCATGTATAAAGTATATAGTATATACCCGTGATCACCTCCCGAGTGATCATGGCCCGATAGTATAGCATGGCAGACGGACAAGAATGTAGGGCCACTAATGATAAACTAGCATCCTATACTAAGCATTAGGATTGCAGGTAAAGGTAACAACAGTAGTAGCAAGGACAGGCTATGCATCAGGAGAGGATTAACGAAAAGCAGTAACATGATACACTACTCTAATGCAAGCAGTATAGAGAAGAGTAGGCGATATCTAGTGATCAAGGGGGAGGCTTGCCTGGTTGCTCTGGCAAGAGAGAGGGGTCGTCAAGACCGTAGTTGTACTAGGTAGCAGCGGCGTCGGTCTCGGTGTTTAGCGAGTGAAGAGGGGGAAGAAACAATAAATATAATGCAAACAAATGCATGACGATGCATGACATGACAAAGCGTGATGCTAGGTGTGCCCTAACGCGGTACGAGGATGGTACCGGTGAAGGGGGAAAACATCTGGTAAAGTATTCCCGGTGTTTTGCGTTTTTGGACAGATGAACCGGAGGGGGAAAGTTGCGTGTTTGCTATGCTAGGGATGCAGGGCGGACGAACGGGCTGCGTATCCGGATTCGTCTCGGTCGTTCTGAGCAACTTTCATGTACAAAGTTTTTTCATCCGAGCTATGGATTATTTTCTATTAATTTTAAAAGTTTTAAACCATTTTCTAAATTGTTTTAATTTGAAAATTAAATCTTAAATTGCTATGGGTACACAGAATTGTACCCAACAGAATGCATGTGTGGCTGGCAGGTGGGGTCAAGGGGGGTCCAGTCAGCATTTGACCAGTCAACTGTTGACTGGTCAACAGGGTCAAACAGGGCCCACCTGTCATAGACTGGGTCAACCCAGTCAACAGTTTGACTGGTCAAACTGGATAGGGGGCCCACATGTCATTGACTGACAACTAATTAACCTAATCAATTGGTTTGATTAACATATTAATTAGGTTAAGTTAATTAGGTTAATCTAATTATGATTAATTCGTTTAATACCCCAATATTAATTAAGTTAATTAATTCTTTAATTATTATTATTATTATTTGTTTTAATTCTTAATTCTTTTTTTATATTCTTTTTTTTATAAAACGTTCTCAGGGGCTGGGCCCTGCATGTCAGCCACAGGGGACTACCGGGCGGGGCTTAGCGGTTACCGGGCGCGGCCAATGGGGCTGTTGCCCGCGGAGGCCGTAGCCTGCCCGGGGAGGGGCGAGGCCATGGCCGGTGCGCCGGTGCGGGCGGGCGGCGCTTGGCAGCGGGGCTGCAAGGGCGCAGCTGAGCTGGGCCGCAGGCGTGGGGGGGGGGGGGGGGGGGGGGGGGGCCTGCGGTGGCCGCAGGCTGCAGCGGCGGTGATGGAGCAGAGCAGCAGGGCCGTCGCGGGGCGGAAGTAGGGCGACGACGCGGGCGGCAGAGGCCAGCAGCAGCGGTGCAGCAAGCAGGCTGCAGCGCGGGGAGTGGGGTGGGGGGGCGAAGCGGACGGCGCGAGCGCTGGGTGGGGCGAGGCCGCGGTGAGCGCGGCCGGGTCGATGCAGCGCGCGGCCGACGCGGCAACGGTAAGTGTGGACGGGCGCTGTGGCAAACGGCGCGACGTCGTGCAAGGCGGAGGAGGGAGGGGACGAGGCCGCGGCGGGGCCGGCGAGGACGGCGGAGCGCGGTGTGGCAGCAGGTGCCGGGAGTGGCCGCGGCATGGACCATGGGTGGCGTGCGTGCGTGGGACGGCGCGGGCGCGCGCAAGTGCGGGACGTGGGCGAGCGGGGACGCGGCGGTGGCCGCGTGGGCGCGCGCGGGCATGACCGCGGGGCGGCGCGAGGAGCGGAGAGGGAGCGAGGAGGGGCATGCGGAGATGAGTGCGGCGGCGGGGCTCACATGGGGGCGTAGGGAACGGGGCAGTGGGGCGTGAGGAGGGCGATGGAGACGATGGCGTCGACGCGGAAGCAGGCCGGCGAGGTCGTCGTGCGGCGAGGGCGAGGATGAGGTGGCGGCGTCGGTGATCTCCTCCCTCGATCCCGATCCAGTCGAGGGAGAGGGGGAGATATTTTGGAGAGTGGGGGAGTGTCGCTGGGTTGTGGGGGAAGTGGGGGGAGGATATGGCGGCGGGGGGGGCCGGCCTGCTAGCTGGGCCACTCGGCCCAGGGTGGTTTTCTGTTTGTTTTGTTAGTTTAGTTTTTCTCTTTTGTATTTTCTTTTCTTTTATTTATTTACTTTTCTGTTTTAAATCATTTTAAACCATTTAGGCCTTTTATAAAAATGTGTTTACTACACCATAATTACGTATGCAGATTATGGCACCGCCCGAACATTTTTGTTTTAGCTTTTGAAAACTTTTATTATTTAACTTTATTTTAAATTTGAATTTGACTTGGTTTTGACTCGGTTTCGAACTAACGGTAGATTAGCAACAGTAACCGTGGTGACGTGGCACCATTAGCGTGGAATTACTGTAGCTTGATTACCCGGGCGTTACAAAACTCCTCCACTACAAGAAACCTCGTCCCGAGATTTAGGAGGTAGAAGGAAACAATGCGGGGTATTCATCACGCAGGCGGTCCTCGCGTTCCCAAGTGGCTTCATCTTTAGAATGGTGCGACCACTGGACTTTGAGGAACTTGATCGCCTTCTGACGTGTGCCGCGTTCAGCTTGGTCAAGAATGCGGACCGGATGCTCTTTATAGGAGAGGTCCTGTTGCAATTCGAGCACTTCATGATCCACTGCTCGGATTGGATCCTTGAAGCAACAGCGGAGTTGTGACACATGGAACACATCGTGAACCCGGGAAAGGTTCGGCGGAAGCTCCAGTTGATATGCCACCTTTCCACGCCTTTCGAGAATAGTGAAGGGACCGATATAGTGAGGAGCTATCTTTCCCTTGATCCCGAAGCAGTGAGCACCCTTCATCGGTGTAACTCAAAGATAAGCCTTTTCGCCAGGTTGATAGACCATGTCTTGGTGATGACGGTCATACTGACTTTTCTGACGTGACTGAGCAGTCTTGAGATTCTCGCGAATAATGCGAACTTGTTCTTCGGCCTGTTGGATAATATCCGGACCGAAGAGTGGACGTTCCCCAGTTTCTGACCAGTTCAGAGGGGTTCGACACTTTCGTCCATATAGCACTTCGAAGGGGGACATCTTCAGACTAGCTTGATAGCTATTATTATAAGAGAACTCGGCATATGGAAGAGATTCCTCCCATTTCTTGCTGAAGGAAATTACACAAGCTCGAAGCATGTCTTCGAGAACTTGGTTGACACGTTCAACCTGTCCTTGCTACTGAGGATGAAATGCCATACTGAACAACAGATGAGTTCCCATAGCTTCTTGGAAACTTGCCCAAAATCTTGAAGTGAATAAGCTGCCACGGTCTGAACTGATAACTAGTGGAATACCATGAAGTGAAACAATTATGGACATGTAGAGAGTAGCAAGCTGACTAGCAGTGATTGTCTCTTTGACCGCCAGAAAATGTGCAACTTTAGAAAGCCGGTCAATGACGACTAGAATAGCATCATTACCTTTCTGCGATTTGGGAAATCCAGTGAAGTAGTCCATTTCAACATGGTCCCATTTCCATTCAGGAATAGAGATAGGTTGCAGAGTTCTAGCAGGCCTTTGATGCTTTGCTTTGATACGGTGGCAAACGTCACACTCAGCAACATAACGAGCAATGTCCTGCTTCATATTAGACCACCAGAATCTTTGACGAATATCCTGGTACATCTTTGTACAACCAGGATGGATGGACAGAGGCGTATCATGAGCTTCTTTCATAACCCTTTTAGTCTTATCCGGGTTTTTCCTCGAACATGGTACCACTAGGCGGCCTTTGAAGTACAAGGTGCCATCATCGACGATAGTGAAGAATGAGGGCTTTCCTTCTGCTAGATGGCGTTTAATCTTATGGACTTCAGAGTCATAACCTTGTATAGTCTTTATACCAGCTACGAGATCTGGTACGACAGCCAGGGTATTTAGAGAACCCTTAGTAACAACATGAAGATTCATCTTTTGGAACTCTGGGGGAGGGGGAGCGAGTGCTCCAGGAGGAACAATATGAAGGTTCAACTTTCTAAATTCTTCGACAAGCATGGGCTGAACTTTGTTAACCTGGAGGTGGTTGCAATAAGACTTGCAGCTCAAGGCATCAGCCATTACATTAGCCTTGCCGGGGGTATAGGATATACCCATGTCAAAGTCTGCAACGGTCTCCATCCATCTCTGTTGACGGAGGTTCAGATCTGGCTGAGTAAACATATACTTCAGACTTTGGTGGTCGGTGAAGATCTCGCAATGATTACCGAGAAGTTAATGTCGCTACTACTTCAGTGCATGAATGACAGCAGCAAGCTCGAGGTCGTGAACTGGGTAGTTTTCTTCGTGAGGGCGCAGTTGACGAGAGGCATAAGCAATCACTCCGCGCTCTTGCATTAGGACACGGCCTAATCCTTGACGGGAAGCGTCGTAGTAAATGACGAAGTCCTTCTTAGTATCAGGTGGAGCAAGCACTGGGGCAGAAGTCAATTTGTCTTTGAGCGCCTGGAAACTTTCCTGACACTTGTCTGTCCATTTGAATTTGACACCCTTATGCAATAGATTAGTCAGAGGCCTGGCAATCTTGTGGAAGTTCTCGATGAATCGACGGCAATAGCTGGCGAGACCGAGAAAACTTCGGACTTGCTTGACATTCTTCGGAGGAGTCCAATCAAGAATAGCCTGAACTCGTTTAGGGTTGACGGCAATACCATCCTTGGAGATGACATGCCCAAGATAGGTTACTTCGGGGAGCCAGAATTCACACTTGGAATACTTATCATACAGTTGATGTTCTCGAAGCTTTTCCAGCACAAGACGAAGATGTTCAGCATGTTCTTCTTTGTTCTTGGAAAATACCAGGATATCATGCAGATAAACCACGACGAACTTGTCGAGGTAATCCATGAATATATAGTTCATCAGACGAGAGAAGGTGGCAGGAGCATTCGTTAAGCCGAATGACATGACGGTGTACTCGTAAGACCCATACCGAGTCACGAAGGCGGTCTTTGGGATATCCTCTTCACGAACACGGATCTGGTGGTAACCCAACCTCAAGTCGAGTTTGAAGAACACTGATGAGCCAGCAAGTTGATCATAAAGATCATTGATCCGAGGAAGAGGATATTTATTCTGAATGGTAGCTTGGTTTATAGGACGGTAGTCTTGGACTAATCGGTTTGTCCCATCCTTCTTCTTAACAAAGAGAGAAGGTGCTCCCCAAGGAGAGCAACTTGGGCGAATGAAACCTTTGACAAGAGATTTTTCGATTTCCTCCTTAAGCTCAATGAGTTCATGTGGCGGCATCTTGTAGGGTCGTTTGGCTATAGGGGTGGTGCCGGGTTTCAAGTCGATGATGAATTCGACAGCTCTAGCAGGGGGAATCCCTGGAAGTTCTTCTGGGAAGACGTCTTGGAATTCACGAACGACGGGAATGTTTTCAATGCCCTCGAGTGGTGCAGCGTTCAACGCATTCAAGGCATAAAGCCGTGCCTCGGCGTTCTGAACTAGATGAGCTTTGGTAAGCAATTATTTCATCAGAAGGGTGTAGCAGATGGACGACCTTAGTGGCGCAAACTATAGAAGCAGTATGCGCTTTCAACCAATCCATTCCTAGAATGAGGTCGATGCTACAGGACTTCAGTATGATGGGAGAGGCAAGGAATTCCAGTCCTTCGATTTCAACGGGGACGTCATTGCAAATCATGGAGGTCCGACATTGGCCCGCGGGAGTGTGCACTAATAGCAAAGTGTTCATGTCCTCACATTTAATGTCGTGCAAGCATGCAAAATATTCTGACATGGATGAATGCGATGCACCTATATCAAATAAAACAGATGCTGGTACTGAATTTACGAGAAGTGTACCCATCACGGTAGCAGGCTGGTCTAGAACTTCATTGAGATCAATGTGGTTGGCATGAACACGACCATAAGACCTGGCATTGTTGTTGCGAGACTGGTTGCTTCCACGGCCAGCTGCAGGAAGGGCCAGTTGATTCTGGTTCTGAAAGCAGTTCCTGGCGAGGTGACCTGGTTGGCCACACTTGTAGCATAGACCATTATTTGGAGTGGGAACATGAGCTTGGGGTGGTGGAGCTAGAAGCCTTGGCTGCCTAGTTGGTGGGGGAGGCAGACGCGGTGCATCATAGGACTGCCTTGGAGCAGGTGTAGTTGGCTGGTACATGCTGTTGGGAATCCATATCCTACGCTTCTGCGAGGACGGGCCCGAAGATGAGCCCGTGTCACGGTTGCGCCTATGAGAGCTCTGGTGTTCCTGCAGACCAGTTTCGACATTGATGGCCTTGTTCAACAGGGTGGCGAAATCAGCAAAGTCATGCACTACAAGTGCGAGCTTGATGTCAGCTTGAAGGCCGTCACGGAACTTCTCATGTCTGCGTGCAGAAGTTGCAATGTCTTCTTCAGCATAGCGGGACAAGTCCAGAAACTCCCGCTGATAAGCTTCAACAGTTTTGTTGCCTTGGGTGAGGTTGCGGAATTCACGCTTCTTACGGTCCATGACTCCTTGAGGAATGAAGCGAGCACAGAAAGAAGCTTGGAAGTCTGGCCAGGTGATGATTGTTCCAACTGGCAGAGTATGCCTGTGACTGTCCCACCATTGAGCAGCGGGCCCCTTCAAGAAGAAGGAAGCAAAGGTGACGTAGCTAGTAGGGGCTACATCAGCAGACTCCATCTCGTAGGTGATGTCACGGAGCCAGTCATCAGCATCCAGAGGCTGAGTTGAGCTGCGATACACAGTTGGGTTGAGGCGCATGAAATCATGCAGAGTCACTTGGGTTGGCTGCTGGTTCATATTGGGGCGAGGAAACCGAGCCATCATATTTTCCATGAATTGGCGGTTCAGCTCTAACTGTTGGACCATACCAGCCATGTACTCAGGCGGTGGTGGGGCATGGCCACCACGGCCACGACCACCTAGTCTAACCATCCTGCTAATATATAACATGGGTAGTTCAGCATTGAGAATTTGCAAGGACAAGAATCATTCATGATGAAACATGCATAATGAAAGGAACACGATAGACACTGCATAGTAGTTGGCATATCTTACAAAAGTGATCATGCATAGAGTTCGGTACACAGAGTTCAGTACATAGGCTAAGAACATCATAGGCGGCACGCAGGCTCGCGACGAGTGCATCTAACACTAACAAGCAAGCCAACATCAGTCCCAGGAGGAACTGTGGAGGTAGGTGTAGCCTGACAGCTGGTAGTGACGCGAAGGGAAGTCCTCCATGCGAGTAGCCTGGGGTCCACAGATACTCTGATGCGGAACCCGACACGTAGGTGGCAAGAGAGGACCAAGTGCGGGAGAGTAGCCTCCCACATCTGGCCAGTCGACGCCCTGGGGCATCACGGTCCTGGAAGGGTAGATCGCAGAACGCGACAGATCACCAGATCGGACAGAGGGGTGCAACAGCGTCAGAGCATGGTACAGGTGCTGACAGGTGGTGTACAACTCGTGGCGAAGAGCTCGGTTAGCTCTATCTAGCCCATCGGCATGCAGAACCAGGTTCTGATGGTAGAAGGGCTCTCGGGTGATAGTGGAGTAGGCAGCAGTATAGTATCCCTCCACACCAACATCGGATGCGATAGCAATGTGCCTGAAGGGGGAGGTGTCCAATTCCTGATACTCTCCACGAAGACGTGTCAGAGCAGCGTAAGCAACATCGTGGACCGCCATATCGATAGTCACTCCAACACCATGAGCAGTGTGCAGCACGGTAATGGAGTCATACTCCCGAGAGTAGAGGTGGACGATGGCACGGTACTGCTCCTGGTTCAAGTCCTGGTACTCCTCATAGACGGTGTACTCAGGGTGCCAGCGATAACCCAGATAGGTCATCATCTCAACCAACACAGCAGGTGATCGTGAGGCACCAATGGCCGTCGTGTGGCGCATGACCTGTCTCGTGGGTTCCATCTGGAAACAAAGATGTTTTCACAGGAGTCAAATGACAATGTGGATAATGTTCAAATATTACTCTAAATAATAACTAGGGCTTATCCAACTTTGGGGTGAACGTGGTCACGAGATCCTAATGTTAGAGTTAGTAAAATCATTTAACCCGAGTAGGAGAGAGTTCAGAGTCCCAGAGTAAGGAGCGAGGAGTAAAAGATCCTAATACCACCCAGATGGCGACGTGGGCCCGTAAGGCACACAACCATGTTAGTAAAAGTTTTTGTAATGTCTAGACTCGACTTCGGCCAAGGAGTGTGGAAGGGGGATTCCTATAGGCAGTCGGCTCTGATACCAACTTGTGACGCCCCCGATTCAATCGTACACTAATCATACACGCAAACGTGTATGATCAAGATCAGGGTCTCACGGGAAGATATCACAACACAACTCTACAAATAAAATAAGTCATACAAGCATCATATTACAAGCAGGGGCCTCGAGGGCTCGAATACAAGAGCTCGATCATAGACGAGTCAGCGGAAGCAACAATATCTGAGTACAGACATAAGTTAAACAAGTCTGCCTTAAGAAGGCTAGCACAAATTGGGATACAGATCGAAAGAGACGCATGCCTCCTGCCTGGGATCCTCCTAAGCTACTCCTGGTCGTCGTCAGCGGGCTGCACGTAGTAGTAGGCACCTCCCGAGTAGTAGTAGTTGTCGTCGACGGTGGCGTGTGGCTCCTGGGCTCCAACGTCTGGTCGCAGCAATCGGGTATAGAAAGGGGGAAAAGAGGGAGCAAAGCAACCGTGAGTACTCATCCAAAGTACTCGCAAGCAAGGAGCTACACTACATATGTATGCATTGGTATCAAATGGAATAAGGGTATCATATGTGGACTGAACTGCAGAATGCCGGAATAAGAGGGGGATAGCTAGTCCTATCGAAGACTACGCTTCTAGTAACCTCCATCTTGCAGCAGGAGAAGAGAGTAGATGGTAAGTTCACCAAGTAGCATCATGTAGCAATATCCTAACCGATGATCCTCCCCTCGTCGCCCTGTGAGAGAGCGATCACCGGTTGTATCTGGCACTTGGAAGGGTGTGTTTTATTAAGTATCTGGTTCTAGTTGTCATAAGGTCAAGGTACAACTCCAAGTCATCCTGTTACCGAAGATCACGGCTATTCGAATAGATTAACTTCCCTGCAGGGGTGCACCACATAACCCAACACACTCGATCCCATTTGGCCGGACACACTTTCCTGGGTTATGCCCAGCCTCGGAAGATCAACACGTTGCAGCCCAACCTAGGCACAACAGAGAGGTCAGCACGCCGGTCTAAATCCTATGGCGCAGGGGTCTGGGCCCATCGCCCATTGCACACCTGCACGTTGCGTGGGCGGCCGGAGAGCAGACCTGGCAACCTCCATTATGAAGGAAGTTGCGTTACGCGGTCCAACCCGGCGCGCGCCGCTCAGTTGCTGATGTCACGAAGGCTTCAGCTGATACCATGATGTCGAGTGCCCATAACTGTCCCCGCGTAGATGGTTAGTGCGCATAGGCCAGTGGCCAGACTCAGATCAAATACCAAGATCTCGTTAAACGTGTTATCTTGAAATAACCGCGAACGCCGACCAGGGCCAGGCCCACCTCTCCCCTAGGTGGTCTCAACCTGCCCTGTCGCTTCGCCACAAAGATCCACACAAAGGGCCGTTGGGACAAAGGTCCTTTCAGCCCCCAATCCGTGAATCACTCGCGGGTGCTCCACGAGCCGACCCGACTTTAGTCACCACATGTATCATGTATAAAGTATATAGTATATACCCGTGATCACCTCCCGAGTGATCACGGCCCGATAGTATAGCATGGCAGACGGACACGAATGTAGGGCCACTAATGATAAACTAGCATCCTATACTAAGCATTAGGATTGCAGGTAAAGGTAACAACAGTAGTAGCAAGGACATGCTATGCATCAAGGTAGGATTAACGGAAATCAGTAACATGCTACACTACTCTAATGCAAGCAGTATAGAGAAGAGTAGGCGATATCTGGTGATCAAGGGGGGGGGGCTTGCCTGGTTGCTCTGGCAAGAGAGAGGGGTCGTCAACTCCGTAGTCGTACTGGGTAGCAGCGACGTCGATCTCGGTGTCTAGCGATAGAAGAGGGGGAAGAAACAATAAATATAATGCAAACAAATGCATGACGATGCATGACATGACAAAGCGTGATGCTAGGTGTGCCCTAACGCGGTACGAGGTGGTACCAATTAAGGGGGAAAACATCCGAGAAAGTATTCCCGGTGTTTTGCGTTTTCGGACAGATGAACCGGAGGGGGAAAGTTGCGTGTTTTCTATGCTAGGGATGCGTGGCGGACGAACGGGTTGCGCATCCGGATTCGTCTCGTCGTCCTGAGCAACTTTCATGTACAAAGTTTTTTCATCCGAGCTACGGATTATTTTCTATTTATTTTAAAAGTTTTAAACCATTTTCTAAATTGTTTTAATTTGAAAATTAAATCTTAAATTGCTATGAGTACATAGAATTGTACCCAACAGAATGCATGTGTGGCTGGCAGGTGGGGTCAAGGGGGGGTCCAGTCAGCATTTGACCAGTCAACTGTTGACTGGTCAACAGGGTCAAACAGGGCCCACCTATCATAGACTAGGTCAACCTAGTCAATAGTTTGACTGGTCAAACTGGACAGGGGGCCCACATGTCATTGACTGACAACTAATTAACCTAATCAATTGGTTTGATTAACAGATTAATTAGGTTAAGTTAATTAGGTTAATCTAATTATGATTAATTAGTTTAATCAACCAAGATTAATTAAGTTAATTAATTCTTTAATTAATTAAATAATTAATTATTGTAATTCTTAATTCTTTTTTATATTCTTTTTTATAAAACGTTCTTTGGGGCTGGGACTTGCATGTCAGCCACAGGGGACTACCGGGTGGGGCTTAGCGGTTAGCGGGCGCGACCAACGGGGCAGTTGCCCGCGGAGGCCGTAGCCTGTCCGAGGAGGGGCGAGGCCATGGCCGGTGCGCCAGTGCGGGCGGGCGGCGCTTGGCAGCGGGGCTGCAAGGGCGCGGGCGAGCTGGGCCGCGGGCGTGGGCGGGGGGGGGGGGGGGGGGGGGGGGGGCTGCGGTGGCCGCAGGCTGCAGCGGCGGTGATGGAGCAGAGCGGGAGGGCCGTCGCGGGGCGGAAGTAGGGTGACGGCGCGGGCAGCAGAGGCCAGCAGCGGCGGTGCAGCAAGCATGCTGCAGTGCGGGGAGCGGGGTGGGGGGAGCGGACGGCGCGAGCGCTGGGTGGGGCGGGGCCGCGATGAGCGCGGCCGGGTCGATGCAGCGCGCGGCTGACGCGACAACGGTGAGTGCGGACGGGCGCGGTGGCAGACGGCGCGACGGCGTGCAGGGCAGAGCAGGGAGGGGACGAGGCCGCGGCGGGGCCGGCGAGGACGGCGGAGCGCGGTGTGGCAGCAGGAGCCGGGAGTGGCCGCGGGACGGGACGCGGGTGGCGTGCGCGCGTGGGACGGAGCTGGCGCGCGCGAGTGCGGGACGTGGGCGAGCTGGGCCGCGGTGGTGGCCGCGTGGGCGCGCGCGTGCACGACCTCGGGGCGGCGCTAGGAGCAGAGAGGGAGCGAGGAGGGGCGGCGGAGATGAGCGCGGCGGCGGGGCTCACATGGGGGCGTAGGGAACGGGGCAGTGGGGCGTGAGGAGGGCGATGGGGACGACGGCGTCGACGCGGAAGCAGGCCGGCGAGGAGGAGGCGCCGGCGAGGTCGTCGTGCGGCGAGGGCGAGGACGAGGCGGCGGCGTCGGTGATCTCCTCCCTCGATCCCGATCCAGTCGGGGGAGAGGGGGGAGATATTTTGGAGAGTGGGGGAGTGTCGGTGGGTTGTGGGGGAAGTGGGGGGAGGATATGGCAGCGGGGTGGGCCGACCTGATAGGTTGTGGCCCAGTTGGGCCGGCCTGCTAGCTGGGCCACTCGGCCCATGGGGGTTTTCTGTTTGTTTGTGTTTTTTTTGTTAGTTTAGTTTTTCTCTTTTGTATTTTCTTTTCTTTTCTTTTATTTATTTTCTTTTCTGTTTTAAATTATTTTAAACTATTTAGGCCTTTTATAAAAATGTGTTTACTACACCATAATTACATATGCAGATTATGGCACCGCCCGAACATTTTTGTTTTAGCTTTTGAAAACTTTTATTATTTAACTTTATTTTAAATTTGAATTTGACTCGGTTTTGACTTGGTTTCAAACTAACGGTAGATTAGCAACAGTAACCGTGGTGACGTGGCACCATTCGCGTGGAATTACTGTAGCTTGATTACCCGAGCATTACAATGCCCCCTCCGGCGGAGCTCCGGAAAAGGCCCCAAGATGGGATCTCTTGGGTACAGAAGGTTACGGCGGTGTAAATAGGGTTTCGTGGTGCTCCTGGTTGTTTTCAGGGTATATGAGTATATATAGGAGGAAGAAGTAGGTCGGTTGATCCACGAGGGGGGAGGGCGCCCCCTGCCTCGGGGACTCCTCATTTGTTTCTTGACGTCCACTCCAAGTCCTCTGGATCACGTTTGTTCCAAAAATAACTCTCCCGAAGGTTTCATCCCATTTGGATTCCGTTTGATATTCTTTTTCTGCGAAACACTGAAATAGGCAAAAAAGCAATTTGCATTGGGCCTTGGGTTAGTAGGTTAGTCCCCAAAATAATATAAAAGTTTAAAATAAAGCCCATTAACATGCAAAACAGATAAGATAATATAATAGCATGGAACAATCAAAAATTATAGATACGTTGGAGACGTATCATTTCTATAATCAGATCTCCTTGCATTCTTTCTTCCTCTGGTTGAGTACCGATGCTCACATCAGATCCCTTGAGGACCACCAGATCCTTTGTTGAATTATCATCCGACAGTGTCCTTCGTATATAAAACCTCGAGAAGTTCTTTTCCCTGATACATAATACCATTGATAAATCCTATTCTCTAATTTGGCCGACCATGCTCTGTTTTTGAGCTGGTGATATTTACTATTGAAGCTTGTGGTATATGTTTCCACGGTGCCCCGTTGGGTTAAACCAATGCCTTCCTTAATATGTGTGAACTCGGAAGTTTTCACGAGTCATACTCTTTTGGTATTTTGCCAGATAAAATTTCAACACTACAACTTCATCAAACGCGAGAAGTGAATGAAAGGTTATGCATTGGAGAAGTGGGAGTCGACCTTGAACTTTGTGATCATGCCCATGGGCACGATGTA